>NC_092249.1:4536613-4564113 GCF_036320965.1 Panulirus ornatus
TCATCTCTCTTTATGGTTATCTATCCATCGTATCTTGCCTCCCTTATCTCATCTCTCTTTATGGTTATCTATCCATCGTATCTTGCCTCCCTTATCTCATTTCTCTTTATCAGGAACACCTTATCATCATCACCTTAACCAAAATGGTTATCTATCCATCGTATCTTGCCGCCCTCAACACCCTCTCATCGCAGACCTATCCACTCGAATCCCTTCATATAAACACTATCCCCTAGGCAGAACCTGTTATCCCCCTCCATCCACCCCTCCACTTCGCCCCCCAATCTGTTATCCCCCTCCACAACCCCAGAAATCCGGGCCAGATGAGACGAATTTATCTCAATTTCCACGGACGGACGATCGTTGCTACCCATGGCGGCCTTATCCGGCCTCCTCCTCCCTTCCCCCCCCGGAAAATGACGCAGCCCCGCTGGGGGGGGGGGGGGGGAGAGGATTGCTGACCAGACCAACGCCCCCTTCCTGACGACCTCCTGTGGGAGAGGGGACGGGGTGGGTGCTTAGTGAGGAAGGGGAGGAGGAGGAGGAGGAGGAGAAGGAAAGAGATGGTAAGAGGAGGAGGAGGAGGAAGGGCAAGAAGAGGAGGAAAAGTAGGAGGAGGAAGGAGGGGGAAGGAAGGAGAGGAGGAGGAGGAGGAAGAAGAAGGGAAGGAAGAGGAGGAAGAGTAGGAGGAGGAAGAAGGGAAGGAAGAGGAGGAAGAGTAGGAGGAGGAGAGGGGGGAGGAAGAAGGAGGAGGAGGAGGAGGAGGAGGAGGAGGAGGAGGAGGAGGAGGAGGAGGAGGGCTCTGGTTGTGGAGGAGGGAGGTGCTGAGAGAAAGAAAAAATCCTAGATGTTTACATTTAGGGAAGAGGGTGCTTAGAAAATGGGAGACGGCGCTGAAAGGGGGACTTCAAAGGAGATGCTAATGAAAACAGAGGGTGGGGGGTCAAGGATGGGGGGGGTGGGTGTGGTGGGGCGTGGTGGGGCGTGGTGGGGTGTGGTGGGGTGTGGGGTCATCACAAGTGATAAACCAGGACTGAGAGGGTGTATGTGGTAGGGGTGGGGGGAGGGAGGGGGTAAATGGGGGGAAGTGGTTCTAAGAGCCAGGTTGGTGCTGAGGTGCAGGAGAGAGAGAGAGACTCTCTCTCTCTCTCTCTCTCTCTCTCTCTCTCTCTCTCTCTCTCTACTACATCCATGACGTACAGGGTTCAGTGAGCGAGGCTCAGAGACAAGAGCGAGACGCGAGACACTGCCTCTGACGAGGACGAGATCCAGGAGAGGACACGTGGGACGTCGAGGACAGGAGAAGAAGGACTGAGAAGGAAGGGTGGCCATGGAAGAGGGGGAGAGGAGGGGTGTGGAAAGGAAGGGGACATTTGGAAGAAGAGAGACAGGAGGGGGTGTGTGGAAAGGAAGGGGACATGGACGGGAGCGGAGGAAGCAGCGGTTGGACCGAATAAGGAAGGGCAACGTTGCGAACACGACTTCCTCCTAAATTTAGTGATCCGGTCGGTAGATGGTTGATGTCCAGGCCACCCCAACTCCCAACCTCACCCCACTTGCCCTCCGATGGGGCACAGCTTTGCGAAGTTCAGGACCCCGTTTTTTGAGACTCGCCCCTCACTTCGTTTCCTGAAGGCTTAGACCCACATTTTGAACCCTGGAATCTATTTTTTTTTTCCTTGAAAGAAGGCTGGAATCAAGACTGGAATCCCCATTTTTTTTTTATGAACTCTGGGATCTCGTTTTCCATGTCGTGCCTCGGTTTTCTGACGCGTCGATCTGGGAGAGTTTACGGTTACCCTGATGTAAACATATCACCCTCAATACCTACATCATCTTAGGATTAATCGACAGGATTCCAGTATTTCCCAAAAGGTCTTCAGTCGACAGATTCATCATCAGGCTAAAGACTGATATACTTTAAGTTTTTTTCGGTTTACTCAAAATGAATTTCTGACTATTCAAAGGAGTGTATGAAGGGGAGGTGTTAAGAGGAGAGCAAATGGGTCAACGGGTTTCAGAAGATGGGGACAAGGTTGAGGCTGGAAATCATCAATGCCTTGAAGACCAATTTGAGTTCCAATGGGTAAAGAGACGCCAGCAACCAGCAACGCTGTGTTCTTGGGCGGCGCTGGAATCGCCACATGTGGCCGAGGCTCTGGGCTGGCATGGGCTCTTGACGCACAGCGACCCGACCTCTGGCGAAAGCCTTGACGACGCTAGTGTGTGGATCTTGCCAAACCAGATATGCCGCCATCAAAGGGGAAGGACGAGGCTGCTGGAGGGTAAAAATCTCCCCAGCTGACGAGCCTTCATCGTGCCGAGAACCAAAACATCGGGGGAGGTTCTGAATCAAGTCTGGAAACGACAGATCCCTCAATATTTTCCAGGC
Source organism: Panulirus ornatus (assembly GCF_036320965.1). Taxonomy (NCBI): domain Eukaryota; kingdom Metazoa; phylum Arthropoda; class Malacostraca; order Decapoda; family Palinuridae; genus Panulirus; species Panulirus ornatus. Next base: position 4,539,006 of record NC_092249.1, read on the forward strand.
TATGAAATCGGCATTTACCTGTCTCCTTTCCTAAAATCCAAATTGATTTCTAGAACCGTCAAGATCAGGTCTGAATGGATCACCCTCTCAAAAAAACGAAACTTTAACGTCTTGTTTCTGGAAATCAACCTGGAGTGTCTTGTTCTCACGACCAAGAGCTGAAGCAGGTTCTCGGAAATTGAGGCCGAATGTTTCCAGTCCTTAAAATCGAACCGCTGCAAATCCGAAGCACAAGTAAACGGGACGTTACAAGACCTCGAGTCCTGGAAACGTTACCATCAACGTCGGACCAACGAAAGACTTGCTATTCCAGCCGACCCCATCATCCCTTTCTGGAGTCTAGAGCAACGCCTCTCACTTCCAATTCAGAGCACCAACTGGAACCTCTAAAAGATGCCTATACCAGTTTCCAGTAGCGACGGTGCGAGAGTGGAAGTCAAAGATCCCTTACATGAGGCGCACACCAGCTTCCAGCAGCGACGGTGCGATAGTGGAAGTCAAAGATGGTCTACAAGAATCCCACACCAGCTTCCAGGGACGAACAGAAAGTGGAAGTCAAAAGAGCCAATCAGAATCCACAGGACCATGCTGAGACTCAGGTAACAAGCACGTCACATCATTATCCCGTTAGTTAGTTAACCCTTGATGTAATCCAGGTTTGAGGCCTAATGTGGCCTGCTTGGTGGCAGACAACGGCGGGCTGTACACTTGTTAGGATTTAATACAAAGACCAAAGTTTCTTCTGGGAATCTACATACGACCAAGCTAGTTAGAAGTATAGACGATATGGAGTTAACAAGACAGGTTAACCTTATCTTACGTGGTTTGGGAGGTCTTCTACCCCTACAGCTGGGCCTGGGACCTTACCTTACCTGTACCTTACCATGGTTTGGGAGGTCGTCTGCCATCACAGCTGTGTCGGGAACCTTACCTTACCTTACGTATACCTTACGATGGTTTGGGAGGTCTTCTACCCCCAGAGCTGGAGTCTGGGACATTACCTTACCATACGTATACCTTACGATGGTTTAGGAGGTCTTCTACCCCCCACAGCTGGGTTTCAAACCAGTATACTGTTCTGTATCCTTTATGTTACAGATGCTATTAATAGATATCGAGTTCTGTAACTGGCTTGTTCGTTGTCGAAGGTCCTGTAATCTAGACAGCAGACAGAGTGTAAAAAGAGGTCAGGTCGAAAAACTAGTTTCAGTGTGAAACGTGTCTGACGGAAAAGAGAAAAAAATGTTGAATAGTGGTGTACAAGAAGAAGAAGAAGAAGAAGAAGAAGAAGAAGAAGAAGAAGAAGAAGATGAAAGAAGAGGAGGAGAAGAAGAAGAAAGAGGAAGAAGAAGAAGAAGAAGAAGAAGAAGAAGAAGAAGAAGAAGAAGAAGAAGAAGAATTAAGAAAGTGCTCAAAGCTGTGTTTACTTACTGACCAACTCAAGCTTTGGGACTGCCATACCAACACATATATACGCCACTTGGCTCTTGAAGACATATTCTCGAGCGTCAATACAGGGCCACAGTAAGCATTACACCACTTCACACCAACTGGTAATCTTTTAGATTTACATTCTCCGATGTATTCGGTGACTTTCAATAGTTTTGTAAGTGAGGAAAAAAAAGGACAAAAGTAAAGGTTACTGCGATGTGATTACATTCTAAATTCTCGTTGAAATATGACGCGACCCGCCTACATACAGTGCATCAAAACTTGCTTGCGTTCTGAAGGTTTACCAAGGTACATGTATACGAAGAACTCCTCTCATATATATATATATATATATATATATATATATATATATATGCGAAAACTGGAGTCCGCCCCGTCCCTAGCTGGCTGCTCTCCCCATCAGCCATAAAAAGGCTCTTTCAATGGCTAGCAGGAGAGAAAAAAAAGGCCTCGCCTCCGACTCTGCTTTCAAATAACTTTAGCATTCACCTCTCGTTACTCTAACCTACTCCTGCACGCTGGCAGACCCAGCCAGCTACAGGAAGAAAGAACTTCTCTCTCTCTCTAATATATATATATATATATATATATATATATATATATATATATATATATATATATATATATATATATATATCCCTGGGGATAGGGGAGAAAGAATACTTCCCACGTATTCCCTGCATGTCGTAGAAGGCGACTAAAAGGGAAGGGAGCGGGGGGCTGGAAATCCTCCCCTCTCGTTTTTAATTTTCCAAAAGAAGGAACAGAGAAGGGGGCCAAAGTAGGATATTCCCTCAAAGGCTCAGTCCTCTGTTCTTAACGCTACCTCGCTAACGCGGGAAATGGCAAATAGTATATACCTAGATATGTCTGACTTTCGCCAATCTCATTTCTCCAACAACAGAAGGAAAAAGAAATGCAAATTGCGCACATATCTCGCTAACTTTGCCTAGTGCTTTTTTTTCCTTCCCCCTTTTATATTTGAGATATTGCCCGCGTTTCTTGGAAGAGTCGGCCTCTCTCTCTCTCTCTCTCTCTCTCTCTCTCTCTCTCTCTCTCTCTCTCTCTCTCTCTCTCTCTTCTCTTCTCACTCAAGCTTCCTTACACTAGGGTTTCGTCCCTGCCCTGTACCCAGGGTCCTCTCATTGGTGGGGGAGAAGTGGTGGGTGGTGGGGCGTGCGTCAGATGAGGGAGGGTGGTGTGGTGGTGGGCGTACCGGGCGCGCTCTCCACTAAATGAATATCACTGGCGAATATTACTGGCGAATATTATTCCTTTTGTTGCAGCTGCCATTGTTACAGTTCAACCTACCTTCCTTCCCCCCCCCATCCCATCCCCCGTTCCTCCGGGGGGGTGGTGGAGAGAGAACGCCCTGAGTTCTTGCGTCCGTTGGCCGGGTTCGAATGTGACCCAAGTGTTTGGAGGGGGTTCGGTTTCACGTGTCTTCCTGCGGGTCTGGCCGACCTTCCCCTACCAGACCTAATCAGAGGCCAATACCGAAGGCGATGCCATCACACGCAAGGGTCGTACCGTCGTTACAAGGGGGTCCTGGTGATTAGGGTGGGGGTCGTTCCGTTGTGCTTAAGGGTCGTACAGTCGTACTTAAGGATCCTGGTGCTCAGAGGTCGTTCCGTTGTGCTTAAGGGTCGTACAGTCGTACTTAAGGGTCCTGGTGCTTAAGAGTCGTACGGTCGTGCTCATGGGTCGTTCCATCGTGCTTAGGGGTCGTATCGTCGTGGTCAAGGATTGTCTAGTCGTGCTTAAGGGTCGTTCCATCGTGCTCAGGGGTCGTTCCGTCGTGTTCCAGGGCCGCACAGTCGTGCTAAAGGGTAGCACCATCGTAGCATGGTCGCAAACGCGTCGTGCCGTCGTGTCCAAAAGCTTATGCTATACGTTCACAAACTTGGAGTAAACAGTCATCAAACCTCGTAAACAAAAGAGGTATGAGCCGAGAGAGGAATTATCTGGTGTTGAATGGGGGGTCAAAGGTCACAGACAAAGGGGTCAACTATTCTCTCCCTAGCCCCAGGTGTTCATCCCCACACCCCCCCTCTCGCGGCTGGTCGGTAAGTGGGTACTTGGCTTAGGCTGGTGTGTGTGTGTGTGTGTGTGTGTGTGTGTGTGTGTGTGTTCGTCTCTCGCTCTCTTCTAACGTAAACTTGGAACCAGACTCCCATCAACTATGCGCAATACACATCCTGCACTGCACGCACGAAGTTGTCAATTACGCTTTGTCGGTGATGTCATGCACCTCACCGGGAATTCGCACGGCTGGCAGCGACGTTGATACCCGGTCTTGGGTTGAACGCCTGCTGCCGGCTGCCTGGGAAAAAGTATCGCCACCCTTCTGGGATCAAGGACACCGCAATGGACTCTTAATCTTAAATACATATAGAGGCGAATCTATCAACCCACACTCTCCACCCTCCGTGTGGTAGAATCAGGCAACTGTGGTGAGGATGGCTTGCTGTTTGAACGCGTTCGTAAAAGGTGAGATCGTTCGCTTGTCACGAATAAAGGCTTAAGGTCAGTGCCATTTTAAGGCATCCACCAAATGCATGCATAAGAATTCCCACATCTTTACAAGCGATGACACCCCCCCCTTTTTTTTTTTGAAAGTACGTGGTGTGTGTGTGTGTGTGTGTGTTGTGTGTGTGTGTGTGTGCTTGTTTGAATCTGTTGTGGAGTGAGAGAGAGAGGAGAGAGAGAGAGAGAGAGAGAGAGAGAGAGAGAGAGAGAGAGAGAGAGAGAGAGATTCCGTATGGCGTCAACAGGAAACAATTCCTACAACCGTACACCAGAAAGTAAAAAAGTAACACACGTCTTAGGCAGAGGGGCTGGGTATTACATTTTCTTTTTTTCACAGGAAAGCCTCCGAGTCTCCGCAAGAAACAATTTCAGCAAACCGTCTATCAAATGGCAGAAGTCCTACATCTGAGGCATAAAGGGACAAGATATATATTTCACAGGACAGCCTCCGCATCCGTAAGAAACAAAATCTTCAACCTTCTATCATAAAGCAAAAGTCATATCTCTAGGCAGAAACGCTGTATATCATATATATATATATATATATATATATATATATATATATATATATATATATATATATATATATATATATATAATTTATTTTTCGCAGGAGAGCCTCCGCGTTTCCACAAGAAACATTTTCTACTACCGTCCATTAGATGGCAAGCCTTTTTTTTTTTTTTTTTTCACAGGAGAGCCTCCGCGTCTCCACAAGAAACAATTTCTGCAAACCGTCCATCAGATGGCAGAAGTCACACATCTTGGGCAGAAAGGTGGGATGGGGGAGGGAGAAGGATATTCAATTGTCAAACAGCGAACACCTAGAGCATCGCCAACACGGGTTTCAATTCCCTTTTACGACCCTCAGTGGGATCTGGAGTGCACAAACGACCGATTTGGAGGCAAAAGACAGGCGCAAGACGAGCCTGTTTAATGCTATTTACTGTCGACTCGAACTCCAGCGGCCGCATCTAAACTCCTCCTAGCTCCGGTAATACACAATACCATGCTTCGCTGGGGGGAAATAATGGCCGGGAAATGAGATCCAAATATGAGAAAGAGAGAGAGAGAGAGAGAACTCTCTCTCTCTCTCTCTCTCTCTCTCTCTCTCTCTCTCTCTCTCTCTCTCTCGTAGTCACACACGATCTATATAGACGGTGTAGATGACAGCTGACTCAAGATGGTTCCTCTGAAACTATACTACCTCTTGACTACCAGCACCATTCAATTCTCTCTCTCTCTCTCTCTCTCTCTCTCTCTCTCTCTCTCTCTCTCTCTCTCTCTCTCTCTTTCTCTCTCTCTCTCAGACTATCTGAGCGCCATCCAGTTCGCCTCAGTCCACCTGATAGCCCTTAGCCCTAACCTCCAACTGTCTTTAGAGTCATTAAGCTCCCTTCCTAGAGTATACCAGAGAGCCATGAACTCTTATTTTTTTTTTTAAGAGTACCTGAGATCAATTCAGCCTTCAGCTCTGTTTCTCACAACCCCAGAGGCAACTCTGTAACAGAGGCGAGACGACACCTTCTATCATGCTTAAGGATGGGGCCAATGCACCATATATACATCATATGTACATCTTTTTGGACTACGAGACGCCTTGCGATGCAAAATTTGCGATGCAAAAAACACGACAGGCTCAAGTCAAGGGCAGAGCGAAAAGGAGAGACAGGGAACACGCTGGGGTAAATGGAATAACTAGACGGGAGGGGAGAAGATAAAGTAAGCAAGCAAAATGATGTAGTTTGGGATAAGCGAGCTCAGTGCGAGCGCCGAGTGCAAGAAGAAAACACCAGTTGTTAGTATAATGTTCTTGATATTATTTTACTTTATTATGCTGTACGCCAGAGGGGAAATAACGTCACAAATACGTAGGGGGTGTATATGATGTGTCCTCCTACTGGGATTTACCAACGTCTTGACGTAGTTGTAAGAAATACTATAGGATATTCGTCTTCGTGAGTGTGACAGAGATGTGTAAGGTGAAGTTAATTAAAACTGACTAGTTCTGGGATGTGGAGAGGCTCGTAAGACGTCAATTCGCAATACAGGAACATGAAAATACAGCCTTTTATGTAACACAGACCGGGACTGTATTCATCAATTATATCATTATACCCCAGTTGCGATACAGTGGTATCGTAACGATACCTCAACACGTCCCGGCGATCGCTTTAGCCAGCGTACAAAACCCTCAGACACATCCCAGCGATCGTATAAGCCAGCGAACAAAACCCTCAACAAATCTCAGAGGATCGTTCTAAACGCCGTACAAAACCCCTCAACACAACCCAGCGATCGCTTTCACCAGCGTACACACACAAAAAAAAAACTCAACACATCCCAGCGATCGCTTTTACCAGCGCACCAAACCCTCAATACTTTCCACTCGAAGAAAAATGGGGGGACCCACAGAAATTCTTTCCTCTCCCACCTTGTCTGTGTCCCGTGTACTGTGCCAACATATACATCACTGGATTTGTGTTGGCTTTACGCAACCTTTAAACGCCCTCCCAAATCAACTTGCAATAAAAACAAGATCGGACACAGGTTTCCCGTTTTCTCCAGATTGTATAAAACCCGAATGGAGACCCATTTTCTTTTTTCTCTCTCAAATCTGCTGTGAGTGAAAACGTACTTTCTCATTAGTCTCCAGACGCGGTCTTCGGGGGGCTCGACTCGCGGACCAGAACCTGGGTGAAGGTTTAGACTAATAAAACACATATAGTGAGATACATATATTTCCGCGTGTGTCTACGGTGACGTAATGGGGTTTGGGGTGCGTGGGGTGCGTGGGGTGCGCGGGGTGTATATATATATCATAATGCGACATTGGTGTCGGCCCATTTGCGACGTGCTTGGAGGGAGGGGGGAATTTACGCCAACGTAGAGAGAACCTTGAGAGGGTTTGTGAGAGAGAGAGAGAGAGAGAGAGAGAGAGAGAGAGAGAGAGAGAGAGAGAGAGAGAGAGAGAGAGAGAGAGAGAGAGAGCAACGTTCCTCCACACACACACACACACACACACGTCAGAGAGAGAGAGAGAGAGAGAGAGAGAGAGAGCAACGTTCCTCCACACACACACACACACACGTCAGAGAGAGAGAGAGAGAGAGAGAGAGAGAGAGAGAGAGAGAGAGAGAGAGAGAGAGAGAGAGAGAGAGAGAGAGAGAGCTCGTTTGCTATCACACGACATCATCGCCGTCGGGGTAACGCGATTTGTGTCTCCGACGCTTCCAGGAGATATGTGGGGGCGGGGCCGACCTGCCGACGCGTCGGGGGGCCGCCCTGCGTCGGGGCCGCCCTACCAACGCGTCGGGGTCGCCCTACCAACGCGTCGGGGCCGTAACCCTGTTAGTTAAACCCCCGACAACACTAGAGCACGGAGGGGCAGTCGACCTCAAGCCCTCTTGTTTGTGTGTGTGTGGAGGAACGCCTCTCTCTCTCTCTCTCTCTCTCTCTCTCTCTCTCTCTCTCTCTCTCTCTCTCTCTCTTTTTCTGACGTGTGTGTGTGTGTGTGTGGAGGAACGTTGCTCTCTCTCTGTCTCTCTCTCTCTCTCTCTCTCTCTCTCTCTCTCTCTCTCTCTCTCTCTCTCTCTCTCTCTCTCTCTCTCTCTCCCTCCCTGTCTCTCTGTCTCTCTTTCTCTCTCTTTCTGACGTGTGTGTGTGTGTGTGTGTGGAGGAACGTTGCTGTCTCTCTCTCTCTCTCTCTCTCTCTCTCTCTCTCTCTGACGTGTGTGTGTGTGTGTGTGTGTGTGTGTGTGTGTGTGTGGAGGGGGAGGAGGAATAGCAGTGGCAACAGAATATAGGATAAGGCCAGAGGGAGGCCAGCATCATCCCCCCCCTCCCCTTCCCACAACACCAGAGTTACCGTCACCCACAGCTTCTCTGTGTCGCACCGAAGGGGTGGTGTGGGAGGGGGGCATTCACACCCCCACCTCAGGACGCGTACGTACCCGCTCCTGACGAAGGAGGAGGAGGAGGAGGAGGAGGAGGAGGAGGAGGACGGTTACTGCTCCTGCAGGACACGCCCTTGGGCGGTCGTAAGAACACACCTGTTTCTACTCCCCACACCTGACACACACACACACACACACACTCTCTCGAGCCAGACAAAGTCAAGCTACCTTGCTGGACCCCACATACCCAAGGGGGAGGGGGGGGTTAGGGTAAGGCAAGGCGACGCAAACACCCCCCTCCCCCCCGGCCCCCCCTCAGCCAGGTGAGGTACGCGCGTACCTTCCCGACGCCGCCGTCCATGTCTTCGGCGCAAATCATTTCCGTAATGAGGGAGGTGTAGACGCCAGCCCCCCCCAGCCCCCAGAGAGAGAGAGAGAGAGAGAGAGAGAGAGAGAGAGAGAGAGAGAGAGAGAGAGAGAGAGAGAGAGAGAGAGAGAGAGCTGGCTGGTCCTACCCGATGTACACTAACCCAGCCTCCCTCCCTCCCTCTCACTCCCTCCCTCTCACTTCTCCCTCTCTTTCGCGTCAGCCACCGCTCTCCACCCCTACTTGAAAACTGTGAATGTAATCATGCCTCTCAAACACACACACACACACACACACACACACACACACACACACACACACACACACACACGTACACGTACACACACACGTACACGCGCCTCGTCGATAGCAATCAATACCACAGCCTAAAACACACACACACACACACGAGTGTAGAACCCTCTCCAAGTACTGTGCAAATAGGTAAACGCACACATACACACACACACACACACACACACACACACACACACACACACACACACACACACATACACAGAGGGTTTCGTACACAACCCACAATGACGGAAATCAAATTCTAATAAACATCAAATCTGCAAAATGCTAAGATTCTTATACGTCAAGACATCATCACCCGAACCTAAACAGAGACGTGTTGATGGTAAGATTTCTTAAGTAATGCAGAACCAAACAAACCAAGAAGCCAGTACAATTAAGGAGTGTAAGATCATAGAGCATAAACGAGTGGACATGGAAGCGAATGGAACCGCGGAGGCGGAAGCGAGCCATAGGGTGGTTGAGGGGGCGAAAGTTCTGGGAGCACTGAGATATGTGTGTGTGGAAAGAGAGGTCGTTATCTGGGAGGGCGAAAACCCATAACTTCAAGGGCTTTACAGAGATCAAAGACCTTTGTGCCAGAGCGGATGGAAATAAATCAGTGTCATACTCTGGATATATGAGAGGCGTTACCACAACAAGCCTACGAAAGCTGTCTAGGACTACATTCTGAGCCACCAGGTGGCAGAAAACCGTTGCTTAATAGCTGGACAGAGGACGCTGTCCGTGTCGGGAACTGGATTAAAAGTGTTGGCCTCGAGCCGCGCCATTGGGCCTAAATAACAGAAAAAAAAAGAATACCTTCCATTTACCTGATTACAATAGTGGCGTAACACGACCCGGTAATTCTGAGCATTTCACCGTGGAATCGGTCGCCATCGCGACGCACGTGAACCGTGTCCAGGTCCGCTGAAGTGGAAGGAGAGGCAGGGCTGCTGCAGGCTGCGAACCACGACAGCCTCGTGGATCATTAGACTTTAATATCTGGGAAAGGTACGGGCAAAGGGAGCTGACAGCCCCGATTGCTGAGGCGCTGCGGGCGGCGAACCACAACAGCCAGAGGGATCAATATAATACCTGAAGGAGGGTGTTTTAGTACAAGAGAGACAGAGAGCGGAACACCTACCTGACGACGCTGTGGATGAGCCGACGCGCTTCTTCAGGAGACGGAGGGGGCCAGTCCTCCCGCGGCTGGGCGCCTGGAGCCCCCCACACTCCGCCCATCAGCGCTGGGTGTGAGGGCGCCGCTGGCCCGTACTCCAGCGCGTACTCCAGCGGGTAATCAGGGGGCAGGAACTCCGGGTGCAAGTACTCCGGCGGGAGGTCCCTGGGATAGCCCGGGTGCGGCGGGAGGAAAGGTACTTCGGGACCCAGCATCGGGTCCTGCACGTACGTCAGCTCGTACGGGTAGAGTGGGTAGTGCGGGTACTCCACTGGCAGGAAGGGAGGCCCCATTGGTGGACCAGGGGGCACTGGGGACATGGCCCCTGTGGACATTCTACTCGGGGACATCGGTCCAGGTTGGGCCATGGGCGGGTAGCTCATCAGATGAGGGAACCTGATTGGGTCCTGGGGATGGGGGAACGGCTCGTCCATCAGACGAGGGTCGATCAGTCTCGGATCGACCATCCTAGGATCGATGATCCTCGGGTCGACCATCCTCGGGTCGAACATGGCCTGGTCGACTGGAATCCGCTGGTCGAGGAGGTACTCGGGATGGGTCGAGTGGTCGAGCCACCTGTCCGACGACCTGGAGCGTCGACGTCGACCCTGCTCCTGGTCGTGGCTTAACCTCCGCGCCTCGACATCACCTGACCGGCTCTTCCTCAGGTGCCTGGGTTCTCTGACGTCCCTTCCGGGATCCCTGGCGTCCCGGGGCCCCCTTGGCGATTCCCTGGAGCGTCCCCGGCTGTTGTCCCTCATCGGACGGGGCTTCGAGATCTTCTCGCGCACGTCGACGCTCATCAGGTCGCCGGAACTGGACGACACGTCGTCACGGCAGAGGCGAGTGTCTTCGCTCCTCTGTCGCCGCGGCTGGCGCCGACTGTCGTCCTCGTGTCGCAGTCGCCTCGCTCTGTCTTCGGACATCTGTCTCCTGACGGGTCTCCCTGACGGGGAGGCGAGGGGCGCCGGAGGCGGTGCAATGGGCGCCTCCGGCTGCCTCTGGGAGGCGCAGACGTCTGAATTGATCTCCTGATACTCATGGCTGGACGGGGAGGAGCTCCCTGAAGCCGGGCGGGGCAGCCGGGTCTTCCGGGGCAGTTCCGGGGGCACGGGGATGACCTCCCGGGGTTTGAGCGTCCTGTCTACCGGGGGAGGCTCTGGGGGCTCGGAGTCCGGGGTGTGGTTGCCCTCGTTGGCAGTGACGTCGGGCGAGGCCGACTCATCGTTCGTGTCCGTTTCGATGTCATCGAACTCCGACAGCACACGGTCGAGGACGTCCAGGCTCTGGCGGATCTCCTCGCTGCTGTAGGGGGAGGAGAAGAAAACACAGTCTTTAAGACATGGGCGGCAACACCAACACCAGATCGTCACACAATACAGTTAACGTGTTCTCTACCCATGTCTCTAAAAGGGGAAAAAGTGTGAATCGTGTATGCCTGGGGGTTGTGTGGGGTTTCAAATGGGCGTATGTCTGGTAGGATCGAATTCAAGCCTTGAGTTGAGAAGTCTCTCTCTCTCTCTCTCTCTCTCTCTCTCTCTCTCTCTCTCTCTCTCTCTCTCTCTCTTTTCTGTGTGTGTGTGTGTGTGTGTGTGTGTGTGTGTGTGTGTCCAGGTAGGTACCCCATGAACTAAAGACGGCGAACGTCTTAACACGACGAAGAAAAAAAGGAAAAAATAAATCACCATTCCCTCTCTCTCCCTCGGAAAGCCTCTCGACAAACACGGTCCAGCCCAATTGCCTCGTTGAAGCCTCGTATGCAAACAACTCTGGGAGAGAGGGACAACCACGAGGCATGGCTGGACGTGGTTTGTCCAACCACGAGGCATGGCTGGACGTGGTTTGTGCCAACCACGAGGCACGGCTGGACGTGGTTTGTGCCAACCACGAGGCATGGCTGGACCTGGTTTGTGCCAACCACGAGGCATGGCTAGACGTGGTTTGTCCAACCACGAGGCATGGCTGGACCTGGTTTGTGCCAACCACGAGGCATGGCTAGACGTGGTTTGTCCAACCACGAGGCATGGCTGGACCTGGTTTGTGCCAACCACGAGGCATGGCTAGACGTGGTTTGTCCAACCACGAGGCATGGCTGGACGTGGTTTGTCCAACCACGAGGCATGGCTAGACGTGGTTTGTCCAACCACGAGGCATGGCTGGACGTGGTTTGTCCAACCACGAGGCATGGCTAGACGTGGTTTGTCCAACCACGAGGCATGGCTAGACGTGGTTTGTTCAACCACGAGGCATGGCTGGACGTGGTTTGTCCAACCACGAGGCATGGCTAGACGTGGTTTGTCCAACCACGAGGCATGGCTAGACGTGGTTTGTTCAACCACGAGGCATGGCTGGACGTGGTTTGTCCAACCACGAGGCATGGCTAGACGTGGTTTGTCCAACCACGAGGCATGGCTAGACGTGGTTTGTTCAACCACGAGGCATGGCTGGACGTGGTTTGTCCAACCACGAGGCATGGCTAGACGTGGTTTGTCCAACCACGAGGCACGGCTAGACGTGGTTTGTCCAACCACGAGGCATGGCTGGACGTGGTTTGTCCAACCACGAGGCATGGCTGGACGTGGTTTGTCCAACCACGAGGCGTGGCTGGACGAGGTTTCTCCAACCACGACCCAATGAACTTCCAGCGGCGAGTCGTACGACGACCAATGAAGCGCACAAGACGTACACCACGACACTACCACCTTCTGTCCGGGTCGTTAACCCCGTCCCTGAACGACCATCGGAGATCGGTCGGGTCGTAAGGCCCTAATCACCCCACGACGTCGCAGTGTCACAATCCATCCTTAATCACTCGTACACGTGAGTAATTACCATCCAATCACCCCTTTGTGTTGCAACAGCCCCCGTGTGCACGCGCGTGTGGTCAGGCGGGTGCACGGGCGCCTCGCACGCCAGTGCATTATCAAGAACGATTATGTATTAAAGAGAAAAAGAAAGAAATAGTTCTCCAGTGTTATTGTACATTTCTCTGGCCGACCACAATGACGTAAAGACCTGCTTTCACACACACACACACACACACACACACACGCGCGCGCGCGCGCGCGCCTCCTCAAGGACACCGCTCAGAAATAATCAGAAAACCAAAGGTACTTAAAGAAAGAAGAAGAAAAAAAAACGTCATCACGCGATGGAAAAAAATCGTAATAAACACGACGAAGGAAAAAAATCGTATGAGAAACACGACAAAGAAGGAAAAAACGTAAAAAACGTACGCCAAAAAATACCTCGAAAATAATAACGGAATCAACTGAGAGACAAAACCATAATAAACCACAAAAATAATCCGTAAGTAAACTTTAGAAATAATAATGTAATCTAAAAATTTAACTACAATACACAGAAATGATTCCGAATAATATACTCTACTAAAAGGAGAAACCATAACAACAGAAATAACTTAGAAATACAAATATAATCCACTGAAAGGGTAATCCATAATGAATGCAGAGATACCACAAAAATAATCTCAAAAAATAGTAACAATGTCCACCAAATACAAATATTAAACAATAACGTAATCTACGAGAAGACCATACAGTGATGCATACAAAAATAACCAAAACAATCAAGGACAAAAAATATCCTAAAATAATCTGAAAATAATCCTAAAATAACCTGAAAATAATCCTAAAATAATCTGAAAATAATCCTAAAATAATCTGAAAATAATCCTAAAATAATCTGAAAATAATCCTAAAATAATCTGAAAATAATCCTAAAATAATCTAAAAAAAAAAAAAACTAACCCGACGAAACTTTAGGATTCTAAGCTTCGTCTCGCACTTTCTCACTCCCCCCCCCCCTCCACCTCCCGCCGCCGGCGAACACACATATACGGCAACACTGGCAAAAAGTGGGGAAACACACCAGGAGCACAAGAAAAACAAAAGGCGGTTCCTGGAAAGGCGGAGAATACACGTAAGTGTTGCAGCAGGAGCGTAAGAACCAGGAAGCTGCAACGCGAGGGGAAATTCCTTTTGGAGGTTGCGAGTACGGCAGGGCTGAATTCTTGGAGGCTGAGTGAGAGAGTGAGTGAGTGAGAGAGTGAGAGAGTGAGTGAGTGAGAGAGTGAGAGAGTGAGTGAGAGCATAGGAGGGGAGAGAGTAACTGTCCCCTTGAGCAAGAGGGTATGGTTCTTGAGCACGATGGTATGACCCTTGAGCACGACCGAATAACCCTTGAGCACGACGGTACGACCCTTGAGCACGACGGTACGACCTTTGAACACGACGGTACGACCCTTGAGCACGACGGTACGACCCTTGAGCACGACGGTACGGCCCTTGAGCACGATGGTATGGCACTTGAACACGACATTATGGCCCTTGAGCATGACGGTACGACCCTTGAGCTCGACGGTACGACCTTTGATCTCAAGGGTTGTACCGTCGTGCTCTATGAGTTTAGAGAATGGACAATATCTGTCACAGCTACATGCAAATTTCCCCTCTTCCATCAAATATTCCTGACTCCTTTCATACCTTTTCCACTCTCTCTCTCCCATCCCATCTCTTAAAGGCTCTCCCGTTCATCTTTGAGCTCTAACTAAGGCTATATTCAAGGCCTGGCCTCGGGAGAGAGAAAGAGAGAGAGAGAGAGAGAGAGAGAGAGAGAGAGAGAGAGAGAGAGAGAGAGAGAGAGAGAGAGAGAGAGTAGGTTCTCCTCCTTAACAGAAGCCTATGAGAGAATTTAACATTTGTTCATCATAACATCGAACACTCGTCTTGTTACGTTCACTCACGAAATGCAACACACACACACACACATACCTTACACCACACACCACCCTTCTCCCCACACACACACACACACACCACCCTCCTCCCCACACACACACACCTTACACCACACACCACCCTTCTCCCCCCACACACACACACACACCACCCTCCTCCCCACACACACACACCTTACACCACACACCACCCCTCCACACACACACACACACACACACACACACACACACACACACACACACACACACACACACCATCCTCCTCCCCACACACACACACCTTACACCACACACCACCCCTCCACACACACACACCTTACACACACACCATCCTCCTCCCCACACACACACACCTTACACAACACACCACCCTCCTCCCCACACACACACACACACACACACACACACACACCACCCTCCTCCCCACACACACACACCTTACACCACACACCACCCTTCTCCCCACACACACACACACACACCACCCTTCTCCCCACACACACACCTTACACCACCACCCTTCCCCCCCTCCACACACACACTCCACTATCCGTGGTGTTGAGAACGCCCTGCCAACAACACCAAGACGCAACTCAAGTATGTGCAGCCACACGTTCTCGCAACACTGTACTCACCACCGCAGCAAGCCACAATTCCTCCTCTTCTCTCCTCCTCCTCCTTCTCCTCTCCCCTCCCTCACACAACCTTAACCTGATGGGGATGTACGTATGGGTGGAGAGAGAGAGAGAGAGAGAGAGAGAGAGAGAGAGAGAGAGAGAGAGAGAGAGAGAGAGAGAGAGAGAGAGAGAGGGTGTACTCTCACATATTGGACCATTGAACGTGTATCCACCCCTTGGGGCCTTTTGCTCGGGTGGGGAGTTGGGGGGGAATTTTGTTTACCGACCAGCAGGAAGGGGGGTGGAGGGGGGGGGAGAGATGTCGTGGGGAGGTTGGGGGAGGGAGGAGCCCACATGCTTCATCTATGATGCAAATGGGGACTGGGAGAATGGGGGGGCTGTTTTTCTATTTTTTTTTTTACGTCAATTTCACCCAAAAGTCAGGAGCAGGTACCCATTTTATCGACCAACCCCCTATGGGTGGATGAACAGCTGGATTGACTGTGGACCAATCACCGCAACCAGGATTCGAACCTATGCAGGATCGACCCTGGGCGGGGCCCGTGAATGCGTCACGGGTCAGGAAAAGCTATCAGCAACACCACGAGACTCCATAAACATTATATAAACATTCCAGAGGGCCTTAGTTCGTCATGATACATATCAGCCAATCAATGTACATTCTAATAGCTCTATTGATGTACGAATATATCTCTCGTATGGTGTCTTAATTCACCATTTCTACGAAACAGGAGTAATGCAATGGTCTATTTTTATAAAAAATCAAATCATCGACATAAATCTAACCATTGTAAAGCATTTATCACCGTTTAATGGTGGCAGTCGGAGCTACGCGCAGCTACGCGCAGCTGTGGTCTGGTCTCACCGTTACATTACTGTTGTGAGGCCGTGGGTTCGACTCGCAACACCTCACCTGCGCTAACCTCATACCTCATTGCACGTGTGGAGTTTCAACCCTTAAAACTTGATACTTGAAGTTCCATATATGATGGAGTGTGGGACTAGTAGAGCGTTTACAATGTGTTGTTCTCGGAAAGCATTGGAAATGTACTGTTCGATAGAGTATTTACAATGTGTTGTTCTTGATAAAGTATTTACAATGTGCTGTTCTCGATAGAGTATTTACAATGTGTTTTTCTCGATAGAGTATTTACAATGTGCTGTTCTCGATAAAGTATTTACAATGTGCTGTTCTCGGTAATTTACAATGTGCTGTTCTCGATAAAGTATTTACAATGTGCTGTTCTCGGTAGAGTATTTACAATGTGCTGTTCTCGATAAAGTATTTACAATGTGTTGTTCTTGATAAAGTATTTACAATGTGCTGTTCTCGATAGAGTATTTACAATGTGCTGTTCTCGATAAAGTATTTACAATGTGCTGTTCTCGGTAGAGTATTTACAATGTGCTGTTCTCGATAGAGTATTTACAATGTGTTGTTCTTGATAAAGTATTTACAATGTGTTGTTCTCGATAGAGTGTTTACAATGTGCTGTTCTCGGTAGAGTATTTACAATGTGTTGTTCTTGATAAAGTATTTACAATGTGCTGTTCTCGATAGAGTGTTTACAATGTGCTGTTCTCGGTAGAGTATTTACAATGTGCTGTTCTTGATAAAGTATCTACAATGTGCTGTTCTCGGTAATTTACAATGCGCTGTTCTCGATAGAGTATTTACAATGTGTTGTTCTCGATAGAGTATTTACAATGTACTGTTCTCGATACAGTACTTATCAAATGCTGTTCTCGAAGGTGTTTACAAGCTCTCGATACAGCATACAACGCAGTATCAATCACATTTGAAGGTACACACACAAAAAAAATTCTAACTCATTCAATAAACACGAAATCTGTATAGACTCGCGAAGAGACTTGGGTGGGTTATGAATACATCAAGTTGGTCTACTCATTCACAGGACGTCGTTCAAATCAATGTACGCCCCCTACGACGACTGATAGACCACTAATTATAATCTTCGCCCTGAGGCAGTAATCAGTCATAATTGGCTATCACCATCCACCTCGTTGCACTGCGGGGGAGCCTTCACTACCCATCACAAATGGAAGCAGGGAAGCACCTGTACTTCAACAATTCATGTTCTCTTACAGGATCAAATCACCCAATTTTGGTACTCTTGTGACGTTCTTAATGATGAGTGGTGTCGTTTCCACGACGACTGAAGGTCGAGGGAGAGAGAGAGAGAGAGAGAGAGAGAGAGAGAGAGAGAGAGAGAGAGAGAGAGAGAGAGAGAGAGAGAGAGAGAGAGAGAGGGGAACGTAATCTTAGGGTCACTAAAGTGACACACCACAGGTATTCATGAATTACCCCGAGCATCAGGGTTTGACCCTTGAGCACGCCGGTACGATCCATGGGGATAGGTAAGGCGTTCGGCCCTTTTTTTTTTAATCGGACCGCTAAGGGTAGTAAGGTCGGAAAGACAAGGCCATCACACCCATAGGTCATAAAGTCAAACCTCAAGGGTCGTTCTCTGGCGCTCAAGGGTCGTTCTCTGGCGCTCAAGGGTGGGTCGTTAGTACTGTCGTTCTCAAGGGGTTGAGAGAGAGAGAAAAAAGAGTAAGTTCTATATTTTTAATGATGTAGTGAAGTGGTTCTGACAAGGTCTTCTGGTCTTCGAACGTGCCCCAGCCATTCAGTATAGACATCTTAACCTTTCTCTCCCTCTGTGACTTAGTTCCAATCCCTGCTTTCCCTTTTTTTGCCTTCACGACATCTTTAAAAAGGTTCCCCTCAATTAGCTGTCGCGAGGCAGCGTTAGGACGAAACGAACGATGGTCTCCATTTCACTCATCCATCACTAGCTGTGATATAGAAGAGAATCGAAATCATAGCTTGTATCACCTACAACCACGGCCCCGCAAATCGCTCCATGATTTACCCTTAACCGCTTCGTATGCCCTGGTTCTGGACGATGACAAGCACGCCCCCCGTATACCACATCGATCCATTTCATTCTATCCCGTGCACGCCTCTCGCCTTCCCGAATGTACAGGCCCTGAATACCTCAAAGATTTCTATACTTCATCGTTCAATCTCTTCCATATTATATACTATCCCTGGGGATAGGGGAGAAAGAATACTTCCCCACGTATTCCCTGCGTGTCGTAGAAGGCGACTAAAAGGGGAGGGAGCGGGGGGGCTGGAAATCCTCCCCTCTCGTCTTTAATTTTCCAAAAGACGGAACAGAGAAGGGGGCCAAGTGAGGATATACCCTCAAAGGCTCAGTCCTCTGTTCTTAACCCTACCTCGTTAATGCGGGAGATGGCGAATAATATGAAATACATATGTAAATACAAAATCTCATAAGAATATTTATATATTCCGGTAAAAAAAAATGTCCACCAAAAAAACCCCCACTGTATCTTGCTGTACATTCCTTCGGGGGGTTTGTAGGGGAGGGGGGGGACCCAGTAGGACAAATACCCCAGAGAAAAAAAAGACCCCAGAGTCTTTGGGGGTTGTGTGGTGGGAGGAGAGGTAAGCCCGAAGGCTATGTCGTAATTAAGGTAACACAGAGAGCTCTGTTATGCCCTGAATAATGAGGGAAGGAACATTGAACCACGACGTAAGTAATGCGTGGAAAGGAACGGACCACCTGTTTTCTTTAATGCGAGGAAAAGGAACGGACCACCTGTTTTCTTTTAATGCGTGGAAAGGAACGGACCACCTGTTTTCTTTAATGCGTGGAAAGGAACGGACCACCTGTTTTCTTTAATGCGTGGAAAGGAACGGACCACCTGTTTTCTTTAATGCGTGGAAAAGGAACGGACCACCTGTTTTCGTTTTCGTTATAAGATAAATATAAATGAATGTTCGTGTGGGTATGTGTGTGTGTGTGTGTGTGTGTGTGTGTGTGTGTGTGTGTGTGTGTGTGTGTGTGTGTGTGTGTGTGTGTGTGGGAGTAATTACACAATACACAGTCCCTAAAATTTTTGAAATTTGAAGATCTAAAAATCTTTAACATTTCGGCCTAAGCGAGGATATGTGAGCTGGAAAGTGTGTACAAAAAGACAATTACACACACACACACACACACACACACATTGTTCTCAACTCATCCACACACACACACACACACACACACACACACACACACACACACACACACACACACACAGAGGAACACACATTGTTCTAAACTCATCCATTTAACTGCTTTCACAAGGCTACCATCTATGAACCGGAGTTAAGACAAGATTTTGTTACTCAAACCCTAGAATTTCGAAGACTTTAAGAGATCACAAGAGGCTATTATCAAACCCGATGAGGTGACTATCGGCCATTACCCCCCCCCCCCCCTTTCTTGACACCCCCCTCCTTTCTAATTACCGTAATCACCTGGGGAAAGCAATTCAAAAAACCGTCGTCCACACAATGGAGACGACTAACAAGGCTTTCTATAAAGAGGGAGATTGGGAGGCCAGCCCCACACTATGGGATACGCTCCCAGGATGATAGAGAGCGAGGGGAGGGAGGGATGATTCAGTCCCAAAATCCCACACACACACACCCCCTCTTCAACTACCTCCCTCCTCCCCACCCATCCCCTGAGTAAATCCCATATATATCCCCTCCTCCTCAACTACTACCCCCCTTTTCCCCCCCGAGTAAATCTTAATAGTTACTTGAGACGAGCGGATCCCTCAGGGAATTAAGGGGGGGTCGGGTGAGGAGAGGGGGGCCCCTAATTTCGCGCTGTCTTGACTCCTACGCATAAACACAAAACAGGCCTTAATGACCACCCCTCTCCCCCTCCCTCCCCCCCAGTAAAAGAGGGGGGGTAGGGTTGGAGAGGGGGGAGAGGAGGAGGAGAGGAGAGGAGGAGGGGAGAGGAAGAGGAGAGGAGAGGAGAGGAGGAGGAGAGGAGAGGAGGAGGAGAGGAGAGGAGGAGGAGGGGAGAGGAGGAGGAGGGGAGAGGAGGAGGAGGAGAGGAGGAGGAGGAGAGGAGAGGAGGAGGAGGGAGAGGAGGAGGAGGGGAGAGGAGGAGGAGGGGAGAGGAGGAGGAGGGGAGAGGAGGAGGAGAGGAGAGGAGGAGGAAAGGAGAGGAGGAGGAGGGGAGAGGAGGAGGAGGGGAGAGGAGGAGGAGGGGAGAGGAGGAGGAGGGGAGAGGAGGAGGAGGGGAGAGGAGGAGGAGAGGAGAGGAGGAGGAGGGGAGAGGAGGAGGAGGGGAGAGGAGGAGGAGAGGAGAGGAGGAGGAGAGGAGGAGGAGGGGAGAGGAGGAGGAGGGGAGAGGAGGAGGAGGGGAGAGGAGGAGGAGAGGAGAGGAGGAGGAGAGGAGAGGAGGAGGAGGGGAGAGGAGGAGGAGGGGAGAGGAGGAGGAGGGGAGAGGAGAAAGGGGGAGGAGAAGAATGCAATGAGCTACGTCACTCTAGGTTTTATGCACTGGCGCCTAAGAAGAAGAGGAGGAGGGGGCGCGCCGTGCCGCCCCCCCCCATTTTCCTCGCCCCCCCTCTACCACCGCCACCACTTAGATAAGCAAACATTCATAGAGCAATGGTGGCGATTTCCGGGGGTTTCTGCATGGGGGGGGGGGGGGGGGAATATAAAAGACGGGCGTCACGAAAGTGCGTTTTCCCATTCCCAGCAGCGTGGGATGCTCGCCCTTACGGTCGCGTGGTGGATGGCACTAACGTACCGTAGGGGGGGGGGGGGGGTAGGGGGGCGGCTACCCATCCATCTCGACTTCTTTCTGAGGTTTCTATCCACTTCCTCAACGGTTTCTATCCACAACTCCTCAGTTTTCTTTTTTTTCTATACTCTTTTTCTCTAATCAGCAATTCCTCAATGGTTCTTTTTATATCTACCCTCTTGAGATACATGGATAGATAGATAGATAGATAGATAGATAGATAGAGATAGAGAGAGAGAGAGAGAGAGAGAGAGAGAGAGAGAGAGAGAGAGAGAGAGAGAGAGAGAGAGAGAGAAGAGAGAGAGAGAGAGAGAGAGAGAGAGAGAGAGAGAGAGAGAGAGAGAGAGAGAGAGAGAGAGAGACATCCGCGCTTACTTAATGACCAATGAACACACACACACACACACACACACACACACACACACACACACACGAAGGTCCAAAACACAAGGGAAGATGTCAAGTTTGAAGGGGGCACGCGGATATTCATCAGTTCTGTGCTACGCAAGGCTGCGTATAGCGCCAGAGGGGACTCCATATCCATATAGGAATATAAACTATATATCATACACATGGCTGCGTATAGCGCCAGAGGTGACTCCATATCCATATAGGAATATAAACTATATATCATACACATGGCTGCGTATAGCAAACTTCATATAAAATACATATAAATTCCTTTCATATACACATTGTCATACACATCATGTACATCGTGTGTGTGTATGTGTAGACAACCTCATGACTTTAAGCTTGTTCTTTAAGACAAGCTTATTCGTCAGATAAGCTGACGTGCCGTGAAAGCTTAATTTAAGAACGAGAATCACAATTCACTAATTAATTCCATCTGTTAAAAATGGCTTTAGGTCAAGGAAGAAGGGGGGGGGGGGATAAAAAAAACTTACGTGACCTTATTTCTAAGGTCACTGGCTTTACTTGGACAATGGGACTATGTGTGTGTGTGTGTGTGTGTGTGTGTGTGTGTGTGTGTGTGTGTGTGTTACAAGGAGAAAGTTTTTACACTTGCTTTGCCCCGTCTCGTGACCTTGTATATATGTACACACACACACACAACACAACACACACACACACACACACACACACCCATACACACACACACACACACACACACACACACCCATACACACACACACACACACACACGCCCTAGCCTAAGCCAGGTAGCCATCAATCGACAGACCCCGAGGACGGGATGAACACCTAATTCTTTTCCCAACTAAATTAACACGCCTTCCTTTCAAGCCTTCGACTACCAACTTTCTTCTTCCATTCCTTCTCCCAACCCTACAATCCTTCTCCTTTCGATATCTTTCCTCTACTGTAACCCTGCACCCTCCTCCGGCCCGGGCTACAAAACCCCTGTAACTTTGACGCATCGTCCATATACGGTACATAAAGAGGATACAGATGTATTCAGTTCCGTAATTGTCCACTAGGGGGGCCGTCGGCACCCCACTACCACCCCCCCCCCCCCCCCGACCAGCAAGGGTCCATACCTCACCCCCCTTCAGGGGGGGAGGGGCATCAGATAGGGGGGGGGGTCGTCTCCCCCCCCCTAACCAGCCATTAAACTCGGCTCTACGCGGTGAACGGCTCGGCCATTTGCCATTAATGGAAGGCCATTTACGCGTCCATTATCAAACAAATGTTGAGTATTATCTGGTGACAAACGACACACACACACACACACACATACACACACACACACACACACACACACACACACACAGCTCAAAATCTATATCAATGCTCCGGTTAGAAAAAAGCGACGCTGTAACAGTGAGGGAAGGGTCATTCCCCAGCATTTAAAGTGTGGCGAGGTGATCCCTATCGCCACGTACTTCCCTAGGCCCGTCTTGATTTCGAATTAACTCTTGCAAAATTAATTAAACCACTGCTCTCTGTATCTCGCCTGTCGGGCTGGAGCCTCGCTTCCAGTCATTATCACCTTACAAGAATTAATGGAGAAACTTTCGTTCAATTCCACGTATAATCTCCTAAGAAATGACGATAATCAAACCTTAAGTTTTTAAAGTTATGATACAAGGGAAGATCATGTGGTGTGTCCTCCATGGAAAGCTTGAATCATGCCACCTCATCATGACTCAGCAGTAGCGATATACATCGACACGGACGGACGGAGTCGACCCGTATAGCACCTATATACACACGCGCGTCTGTATAGCACCTATATACACACACGCGTCTGTATAGCATCTATATACACACACACGTCTGTATAGCGCCTATATACACACACACGTCTGTATAGCGCCTATATACACACACGCGTCTGTATAGCACCTATATACACACACGTCTGTATAGCACCTATGCCAATCTTTGTCCCAACGAAGCTCCTTTGCTTCTCAACAACCACACATAGAGAGAGAGAGAGAGAGAGAGAGAGAGAGAGAGAGAGAGAGAGAGAGAGAGAGAGAGAGAGAGAGAGAGAGAGAGAGAGAGAAGAATGAGGCGATTTCCATCCAGCTCCGCTGGCCCTTGTTTACCTTGGATCAGCGGCGTCCGTTTTCTCTGACGTCCAGACCTTTCCAGGATGCCCCCGTTTTCCCCCACGACACGAAGATCTTTCGCGGTTGCCCCGCCCTCTTCCCCCGTTTTCTCCGACGTCAACACTTTTCCAGGATGCCCTCGTTTTCTCATGAACTGCAGGCCTGGTTGCCCCCTTCTCTCTCTCTCTCCAGTCTGCCACAGAAGAACTCAAATCACGTATTCTCATCATACATCTCGTTCACTTTCTATTTCCTTACACACCTTATGTTGCCTAAACCTAAACCTAACCTCCTTACACACCTTATGTTGCCTAAACCTAAACCTAACCTCCTTACACACCTTATGTTGCCTAAACCTAAACCTAACCTCCTTATCGTCCGTTTCGCCTTATCTCGTAGGACTATAATGCTTATCTCTCTTGAAGGCTCAGCTCTGTGTAGCGAACCGATCGCTTCAAAACTCGCTGCCCAACACCTTCACAATCCAGGGACATGGAAATACATCAGCCGAGAAATAAATCAATACAATCCGCCGCTGTATTATTTTTTTTTTTACAACGAAAAAAATACATTCGTCTTACGAATACATTACGATAATAGGGACGTCGTTTTCTTCGTTATACGTCTGTAAAGAATAAAGTCTAATGCTCTTAATTCTTTCTGGGGAGTCGGAGAAGAGATACATTCTTTTTCAAGTCAAGTCGCCGTTTCCCACCAAGCGCATGAGCGCCGGGGGGGTGACGTCTGTTACGCCTTAGTTTGGGAGTTAGGGTCCGAGAGAGAGAGAGAATCTGAAGCATTAATCCCCTCTGGGGATTTGCCGTCACGGAAAATCCTTCACGCAATTACGTTTAATCCCCAACTTCCTTTCCAAGTTTCCTTCACGCTCTAATCCCACTATTGCTCGTCCATGTTCGCAAGAGCATCTCAACACTCCTTCCTCTTCATCCTTTTTACTCCTTCCTTGTACAGTTCTCCTCATTCGCTATCTTCAGTAATTTTTGGTAGTCTATCCTTTCAGATTTATCGCTCCCTGTCTCCATCTATATAGATTAGGAATGTAGGATGCTATTGCTGTCCTCCAGCAGATAACCTCGTCATAGACCATCAGGTATTCTGTTATCTGGTTTTTCCCATGTACTGTCCTCCAGCAGATGACCTCGTCATAGACCATCAGGTCTTGTGTTATCTGGTTTTCCCATGTACTGTCCTCCACCAGATGACCTCGTCATAGACCATCAGGTCTTCTGTTATCTGGTTTTTCCCATGTACTGTCCTCCAGCAGATGACCTCGTCATAGACCATCAGGTCTTCTGTTATCTGGTTTTTCCCATGTACTGTCCTCCAGCAGATGACCTCGTCATAGACCATCAGGTCTTCTGTTATCTGGCTCTCCCATGTACTCTTGTCTATCTCTCTCTCCCCAGTTTATCCACACTCGCTGCAATCCCTCATCGCTTTTCCTTGCCATGCCATTAATCCTTCTTACAGTCTCCCTCCCCCACTCCTTCCACCTCCCTAATTCCACTCTTTCTGTTCATGCTTCCTAAATACTTCCTCTCTCGCCGTCTGCACACATCATCCTATCCCTTGGCTCTGTCATCTTCACGTCCAGTCTCCTGTTCTTCCCCAATTCTCGACAATTACCTCAACTTTCATTCTTTTTCACCCCTTATCTCTGTCTTCCTCTCCCTCTCTTTCATTTTCATCCCCCACAAAACCTACTTCATCTATTCTCTCCTTCTTTACATCGGCCTATTTCACCCACTCCTAGTTCTCATCTACTAATTCCTTCTATCTAT
>NC_092249.1:4569113-4581613 GCF_036320965.1 Panulirus ornatus
ACGACCCCTTGGAGCACGACGGTACGACCCTTTGGAGCACGACGGTACGACGCTTGGAGCACGAAGGTACGACCCTTTGGAGCACGACGGTACGACCCATTGGAATACGAAGATACGACCATCGGAGCACGAAGGTACGACCCCTTGGAGCACGACGGCACGACGCTTTGGGCACGAAGGTCAGTACGACGCTTGAAGCACGACGGTACGACGCTTGGAGCACGACGGTACGACGCTTGGAGCACGACGGTACGACGCTTGAGCACGACGGTACGACGCTTGGAGCACGATCATACGACCCTTGGAGCACAAAGTACGACCCTTGGGGCACACATCATCATCTAGCCATCACAGTACACCACACCACATCATCATGGCCAAAGGGTCGTACCGTCGCGACCAAAGGAGTCGTACAGACGTGAGCAAAAGGGATCGTACCGTCGTGACGTAAAGGGGCGTACCGTCGCACGGTACCTGAACACTGGAGGGGAATTTTGAAGCCTCTAAAAAAATGGAGTTCCCCCTTCCCCCATTATTGCTGGACTCCCTCGCCACTCTCTCTCTCGTCACTCAGGAGTTCCCACACAACCCCACTTGTGAGTTACGAGCCCCACGCCCTAGAGACATGGTCACACTCCGTTACAGAGACCAATCATCAAAAGAGCTGCTGGTCACAGTCTGTAACAAGGGCCATGCCAAAGAACGGGCCACAATCCACTGCAAGGCCCAACCCCTTGAAGACCTGGTCACAGACCGTTACAAAGGCCCCCTCCCTACCCACCCTCGCTAAGCTGGTCACAAAGTCCGTCACACACGCCACCTAAGAGACCTGGCTCACACTCCGTTACGAGGGACGCCCCAACGACTTCGTCACAGCCCACTACACTCAATTACGTCACGCGTTACCGTGACTCTCATCATGTCCCTGGCTCACACTCAATTACGTTACGCGTTACCGTGACTCTCATCATGTCACACTCCCTCTACTCCTCACAGTCCTCTCCACCAAAGACAGTGTTCCCCACAAATTCCCAGTCAAAAAAATCCCTAAATCCACCAGTGGGATCTAGGACATTTTAGGATTCCCGTTCATCTACCCACGTCCTTTAAAAAAAGCGTCCCCTAAAATCCTACTAAAAGAACTTCTTCTTCATCCCCCGGGTCAATAAGAAGCAATGAACACCTTCCCATACGTTCGTAAGGCTATATACCTACACTATGTATAGCCATCTTGGACCGTAGAAACTCAGTATTCCTTTGTCTGACCCTTGTAGCAAAACATGGAACACCCAGACCCGTTCTCAGCGAACCTGATTACGTCCGGGATTTCGAAACGGATCGAAGACCTTACGAGCCTGAATCGACATGAGGGTCTAATACATTTTGAATCGACATGAGGGTCTAATACACTTCGAATCGACATGAGAGTCTAATACTTTCTGAATCGACATTCGGGTCTAATATGTACATTCGAGACTTATCATCGTACCTAAATAGAGTCTTTTTTCTTTAAAAAGCTTCAGAAACCAGTTCATGGCGTCTACAAATCACCAGCTGAGGCAAACCTCTTTAAAACTATAGAGGGCAACAGTGATTCACTATGCATAACATAATGCGTGAGTCGTTCTTCATCTCGCCTCTGCTCCTCTCTATATATGTCGTGGTTCTCTCATACAACGTTCTGTCCTACAGCTATAGATGTTCCCCTAAGCCAATGTCCTCTCCCCGCTATACACGTCGCTATATATATGTCTATACGTCGTGCACTCCCTAAGACACGTCGCTCCCGTCCCTATACTACACCCCATTCACATGTCACCCCTTCTCTCTCTCTCTCTCCACCCACACACGTCACCCCCAATATTTCCCCTCACCCCACCCACACCCACACACACACACGCATCACTCGTCACTCGCCCCCAGTTCACACGATTGATTAAGAAAGGTCGTCAATAACGAGGAAGGGCAGGAGGGAGAGAGGGAGAGAGTGAGGGAGGGATTGAGGGAGGGCGAGCAGCGCCACACTACGACACCCAGCCATTCCCGGCCAACCACCTCCCCCTTACCCTGTGGCCTCCCAACACCACCACCTCTCATCAGTCAACTCATCTCCGGTACACTGATGACCATTAGACCCTCGCTGCACATGACGGTGCTCCTCCTAAACTCGCTGCACCTCCTCCTAACTCGCTGCAGCAGCTCCTCCTCCTCCTAACTCGCTGCAACAGCTGTCGCACCTCCTCCTCCTCCTAACTCGCTGCAACAGCTGTCGCACCTCCTCCTCCTCCTAACTCGCTGCAACAGCTGTCGCATCTCCTCCTCTTCCTCCTCCTCCTCATAACTCGCTACAGCTTCCGCTCTTCCTCATAACGATGGCTCATAAAGATATTTCAACCTGTACGCAGCAATTTCTGGGTTTAATTACCACTCAGCAGCCGACAGCCCATTAAATCAAATGACGCACTGATCAAAATGATAGTCTGAGGGGAGGAATTTACTCCTGACACTTATGTATCATTACATAAATACAGCCTCGACTACAGACTACATACTGGTTCTGTATGCAAGAGGTACTGTCTATGAGCACAAGGGGACTACCGCTGGGCACAAGGGGACTACCGTTGGGCACATGGGGACTATCTTTGGGCACAATGGTACTATCTTTGACCACAATGGTACTGTCTTTGACCACAAGGGTACTGTCTTTGACCACAATGGTACTGTCTTTGACCACAATGGTACTGTCTTTGACCACAAGGGTACTATCTTTGACCACAAGGGTACTGTCTTTGACCACAATGGTACTATCTTTGACCACAAGGGTACTGTCTTTGACCACGATAATACGATCCTCAGGTTATGTCGACCTGGCCTTTGACCTAACCCCGTGAGCGTCGAAGGTCAAAGGCCCCGAGCCATCGCATACCCAAGGGTCATTACATCGAACCACTGGGGTCGCATCCCGTCGTACTATAAAGAGATTGAAACAACCCAATAAAACAACCCAATAGAGTATACGTGTGGGTTTAGAGTCCTAAGGGAATTCAACCCTTTTCTACAATTTCCTTATCGATGTATAAGTGAAACAAGGTATGTACACTCATGTAAGGTCTCTCGCACAACTAACAATAAGGAATCAACATCACTTAAGTCATAGATCCGTAAAGGAATCCGAAACTTTGGAGTGAATTTCAAATGGGTTTGTTCCATCACTTTGCCCCGTACACCTTTTTTTTTTTTCCTTTAATTTCGATTGGAATTTCCATATGCAAAGTGGTTTACATATGGAAGAGGAGGTTTGCCTTGAAATTGTCCTGGAATACGATATTTTCTTTTAATAATTAAAACTTCCGGGGATTTTTTTTTTTTAACGTGTGATCTCCATATCGTGGTTTAGCACTATACTGTCCAACACCAGTGAGGGGGCCTTCTGCTTTACTATCCTCTCTCCATCTATATAAATGAGGAATGTAGGATATTATTACTGTCCTCCAGCAGATAACCTGGTCATAGACCATCAGGTCTTGTGTTATCTGGCTTTCCCATGTACTGTCCTCCAGCAGATAACCTCGTCATGGACCATCAGGTCTTGTGTTATCTGGCTTTCCCATGTACTGTCCTCCAGCAGATAACCTCGTCATAGACCATCAGGTCTTCTGTTATCTGGCTTTCCCATGTACTGTCCTCCAGCAGATAACCTCGTCATAGACCATCAGGTCTTGTGTTATCTGGCTTTCCCATGTACTGTCCTCCAGCAGATAACCTCGTAAACAGACCATCAAGTCTTCTGTTATCTGGCTTTCCCATGTACTGTCCTCCAGCAGATAACCTCGTCATAGACCATCAGGTCTTGTGTCATCTGGCTTTCCCATGTACTGTCCTCCAGCAGATAACCTCGTCATAGACCATCAGGTCTCCTGTTATCTGTCCTTCCCATATACTGTCCTCCAGCAGATAACCTCGTAAATAGACCATCAGGTCTTGTGTTATGTCTTTCTCATGTACTGTCCTCCAGCAGATAACCTCGTAAATAGACCATCAGGTCTTGTGTTATCTGGCTTTCCCATGTACTGTCCTCCAGCAGATAACCTCGTAAATAGACCATCAGGTCTTGTGTTATCATCTTTTCCCACGCAAACCCGTGTGATCTGATGGAGAAAATGTAAAAGAATATTTCCGTCATTTTTCTTTCCCAAGGCATAATTCCAACTTGACCTTCGTGGGGGTTCAAGCGAGCGCCAGTTTTCTACGCTTCGTGGTTGATAGTGGTACTGATAGTGGTTGATAGTGGTACTGATAGTGGTTGATAGTGGTACTGATAGTGGTTGATGGAGGGTCTTGCGTAAAACCAGCACCCTGGTGAGCAAGTCAGGAACCTGCCGAGGCTGTGTGGCTAAAGGAGTGTTAACGTTGCTACACCGCTTCGAAAGACCCCCAAGCAGCAGTGAGTGTGTCCATTCCTCCACCCAAGCCAGACCAGAGGGGTTCAGGTAGGGGATGTGTATGTGTATTACTGTTCTCAAGACACACACACACACACACACACACACACACACCGTCTCATGGCTGCCTGCGTTGTATACCAGGCCAGTTTTACGTGGACGACGCTTGCGTGAAGACCCTACGAATTCGTAGGATCCTACTGGGGTCGTCAGAGATCTCCGTTACCCACGGCGCCCTACCGTGACGCAATCACCTTCGCCAACACACATGCACACACACACACCTGTTCTAATTAGCTGTGAACTGCCCCTCACACTTGCACGTTCGAACAACACGCGTGTGTGTGTGTGTGTGTGTGTGTGTGTGATCACCTGCGGCTTCGTCGCTCGCTGCTTCTGTTATCGCGACACGCCTCTCGGGGGGGGGGGGGCGCCTCATTACCATCTCGTTTGCATGCGGCGTTGCGTTACCGTACGGCGATCGTCGGCCGCTGCCTCCACGCTGTGGTCACGGGCGGGGAGGGAAGAAGGGAGGGAGGCCTTACGGTGCGCCCTCAAGACTCCTTAAGGTGCCGACGGAGGGGGTGAGGGAGGTCGGGCGGTGCTCGGGCCGCCTCCGGAGAGCCTTTGACACTGTCCAGTCCTAAATGTGGACTAAAGGCTATCGGGAGTCGAACTCTTTAATTGGGGGTCCTGCAGCTTCAAGGGTGCACTCCATGCAGGAGCTGGGAAATGATAGACTCATTTGGAGCGAGGAAGTCCTTTTGCGAGAATGGACTCCTTTCCTTCCATTCACGACGGTGTGGCCTAGCCGAACACGACTCTACTGACGGTGTATCTCCTTGTAGTTGGAATCCGGTAACACCAAAGATATTTTTGATATTTGCTCGCCGTTTCCCGCGTTAGCAAGGTAGTTCCAGGCAAAGTCGAAGAAAGGCTACAATCCACTCACATCCATTCTCCAGCCGTCATGTGTAATGCACCGAAACCACAGCTCCCCTATCCACAATCAAGCTCCAAATGCATTTCCATGGTTTACCCAGGACGCTTCACCTGCCCCTTGGACAGTCCAATGACAGCAGGTCAATACGGTTATGCAGATTTGTAACTGAACTGGTGGGGAGGTGCGCCATAGACCCCATTACGACGTGGGCTGCCGTGAACCTGGAAGATTGTGGGCTCGTACCTCAGTAAGTGGGTTGGGGTATGTGGACGACGTGGGCTGCCGTGAACCTGGAAGATTGTGGGCTTGTACCTCAGTAAGTGGGTTGGGGTATGTGGACGACGTGGGCTGCCGTGAACCTGGAAGATTGAGGGCTCGTACTTCAGTAAGTGGGTTTGGAGTATGTGTTTTCAACGCCCACTTCGGCAGAGGTTCCTCCTCCAGCGACTGTGCCCGAGGCCTCGGTGTTCAAGCTTGCCTTCACTACCTTGGGGGGAGGAAACGTATCTGTCTTCATACGTCTTCCTTCGCCGCCCGTACGGGTCGCCGTCGTCCATGTACCTGGCGGGTTTCATTTTCAGTTCTCGATCGTACAACCTCTCAGTCAAAACATTTGCATGCCACTTGGAGCCCCAACAAGAAGGCCTTCGTTATCTGGTCTCTTCCTTACCCTCGTGTGAGTCTGTGATTTGCTCTCGTGGATATGGAACGGACCGTCTGCTTGCAGGTGCATCTGATTTCCAGAGGTATGGTAGATCTTGACTGTTTAAAAGATGAGTGTTGTTGTTGGGGGCGCGCGCACAGATCTGATGGCTGGGGGAGGGCTCGATCTCTTTTGTGGGTCTTCTACCTTCCAACAGCTGGGTCTGGGACCTCACGCATACCTTCCGATGGTCTAGGAGGTCTTCTACCCCCACAGCTGGGGTCTGGGACCTTACCTTACCTTACGTATACCTTACGATGGTTTGGGAGGTCTTCTACCCCCCACAGCTGTGGTCTGGGACCTTACCTTACCTTACGTATACCTTACGATGGTTTGGGAGGTCTTCTACCCCCTCACAGTTGGGTCTGGGACCAAGATATAGCACTACCCTTCTGTTCAATCTGACCGTTAGAGTCTGCGGCCCGTGCAGGCCCACGTACCTACATCCAGGCTGGTCCTGGTATCTCCACGTACCTCTTTGTCCTGGCCATATTCCACTCCCAAGTACCGGCCCATCTCACAGCAGGAGGCAACTGATCAAAAACAGCTCTCAGGGCATCGGATGTCTGCTATATATATATATATATATATATATATATATATATATATATATATATATATATATATATATATACACTTCCTCTCGTCGCTCTCATAACACATCACGAGTTTAATGATAGAATTCTCAAGTCCTTCATGCTAGATGGGGGTCGTCTCTCATTGTAGGTGTAGACTGGGTGACCACACTAAGATATTTTTCGAAGCGTAAGTCACATCTCTCATCACTCGCCCTGTGAGCCCCAGAGAGCTGAGCCCTCGATGCTTTCACCAGTCCCTCGAGCCGAGCTCAGACCACCTCTTGCAACAAGGGATGTGGGACCAGTTTTTGCATGGCCAGCATGGTCCTCGGTCCCCTCCCACCTCATGACCTAGTGCATGACTAACATTCTCCAGACTTTCACGAGTGACGCATCTAATCTTCAACACGCCAAAAATATCTCCGATGTGTATGTATCTTTTAATGGTTCGGGAGGTCTTCTATCTCATACAGCTAGGTTTGGGACCTAACCTTACTTCACGACAGTTTGGGAGGTCTTCTACCCATACAGCTGGGTTTGCGACCTTACCTTACTTCACGATGGTTTGGGAGGTCTTCTATCCACCACAGCTGAGTCTGGGACCTTCCCTTACCTCACGATGGTTTGGGAGGTCTTCTACCCCCTACAGCTGGGGGTCTGGGACCTTACCTTACCTTATGTATACCTTACGATGGTTTGGGAGGTCTTATACCCCCCACAGCTGGGTCTGGGACCTTTCCTTACCTTATGTATACCTTACGATGGTTTGGGAGGTCTTCTACCCCCCACAGCTGGGTCTGGGACCTTACCTTACCTTATGTATACCTTACGAAGGTTTAGGAGGTCTTCTACCCCTACAACTGGGTCTGGAACCTTACCTTACCTTACGTATACCTCACGAGGGCTTCGAAGATTCCTCCAACCCCAACAACTGGGTCTGGGAACAAGCCGTGAGGCTGTATGTACAGACAACCCCTCATTAACCATGACTGCACCAGATGAATCACTTCACAATGGCAAAGATCCCTGGGTGATACCAGACTCTAATTATACATCATGACGAATGAGAGCATTTGGAGAGGGTTAAAAGAAAAGACGCTGGCACTGCATCACTGCATACAACACTATCCTTGGTGTCTCGAAGGTGAAACCCGATTACACACCATTTCAAAATACATTCCATACGATTCCGTAACTGCAATGCTGGCATGTATGCACATACCAAAAAGATCACTGTTCATCTAGTATTCACTGGGCTATAATCAATGTCCTATTCCATATTCTCTCATTGCGCCAAACAAAGCTGTTATGTACGCTGATAAAATCTATGTCTATTCAAATGCCATCCCCAACAGTTGTCGTCCCTGAAGGCTCATACACCGGTGTTCAATTTCCAGTGAACATCAGGCCCTGGCACACTCATTAGATGATAGAGAGTCTGGGTTGAACTGCTGCATTCTGACGCGAGTCGTCAATCCATTCCCTGACCCCCACACACAGTGGGTGTGTATCTCTGTACTGTATACATGGGGGTTCACACAGCTCGGTATCTGGTCTTATCCTGTACTCTGCTGTCTATACACATGGGTGTGACCCCAGCCTGTAATACATGGGGCCCTCAGCCCTATGCAAATGGCCTTAGGGTCGACAATATTCGCACACAGCCCACCACTGTAAATGGCCCTTACAGTCGATAATATTCGTATGACTATAAGGCACTCGAACCTATCGAGGGGCCTGTAACGTTATGCCAAGGCCACAACAAGTGGCCGGGGAAAGAAAGTAACAACCCACACTCCGGCTTTCCATTTCACAAACACTCACACAGTGTGTGTGTGTGTGTGTGTGTGTGTGTGTAATTACCCATATGTACTGTACGGTAATGGAGTTCGACAATCGTGTGTGTAATCATTTACATGTAATTACCTAATTCTACTGCACGGGGATGGAGGTCTATCCTCGTGTGTAATCATATATTTGTAATTACCTATTTGTGCTGTACGGGGAGGGAGTTCTACACTCGTGGGGCCCCCATATCTAGGACAGCATGGGGAGGGAGTTCTACACACGTGGGGCACCCATATCTTGTACAGTATGTGGAGGGAGTTCTACACACGTGGGGCACCCATATATTGTACAATATGAGGAGGGAGTTCTACACTCGTAGGGCCCCCATATCTTGTACAGCATGGGGAGGGAGTTCTACACACGTGGGGCACCCATATATTGTACAATATGAGGAGGGAGTTCTACACTCGTAGGGCCCCCATATCTTGTACAGTATGTGGAGGGAGTTCTACACTCGTGGGGCCCCCATATCTTGGACAGCATGGGGAGGGAGTTCTACACACGTGGGGCACCCATATATTGTACAATATGAGGAGGGAGTTCTACACTCGTAGGGCCCCCATATCTGGTACAGTATGGGGAGGGAGTTCTACACTCGTAGGGCCCCCATATCTTGTACAGTATGGGGAGGGAGTTCTACACTCGTGGGGCCCCCATATCTTCTACAGCATGGGGAGGGAGTTCTACACTCGTGGGGCCCCCATATCTTGGACAGCATGGGGAGGGAGTTCTACACTCGTGGGGCCCCCATATCTTCTACAGCATGGGGAGGGAGTTCTACACTCGTGGGGCCCCCATATCTTGGACAGCATGGGGAGGGAGTTCTACACTCGTGGGGCCCCCATATCTTCTACAGCATGGGGAGGGAGTTCTACACTCGTGGGGCCCCCATATCTTCTACAGCATGGGGAGGGAGTTCTACACTCGTGGGGCCCCCATATCTTGGACAGCATGGGGAGGGAGTTCTACACTCGTGGGGCCCCCATATCTTCTACAGCATGGGGAGGGAGTTCTACACACGTGGGGCACCCATATATTGTACAATATGAGGAGGGAGTTCTACACTCGTAGGGCCCCCATATCTTGTACAGCATGGGGAGGGAGTTCTACACTCGTGGGGCCCCTATATCTTGTACAGCATGGGGAGGGAGTTCTACACTCGTGGGGCCCCCATATCTTGGACAGCATGGGGAGGGAGTTCTACACTCGTGGGGCACCAATATATTGTACAGTATGGGGAGTTCTACACTCGTAGGGCCCCCATATCTTGGACAGCATGGGGAGGGAGTTCTACTCTCGTGGGGCACCCATATATTGTACAGTATGGGGAGGGAGTTCTACACTCGTGGGGCATCCACATTTTGAACTTTCTCTACCGTCATACAACTTTAAAACTTCTGCATGTTAAGTGTGTGCATGTGCACGTTCACCACGTCCAGATCCACGTACACAATACGCCAGCAAGGGGGAGCCCCATTAATTTGGGGGAGTAAACAGGTGATGATCTGAGGTGACCTTTGCCCTACACGGTGACCTTCCAAGTGACCCTCTCAGCTCTCAAGTGGAACGCTGTGTGTGTGTGTGTGTGTGTGTGTGTGTGTGTGTGTGTGTGTGTGTGTGTGTGTGTGTGCCCCGCCTCCCTCCCCACACACCCCCGTGTCTGCATCCACTGCAACCCTTTCTATCAGGCTGTTTTCCACCACAGAAATTTGTCGACGAACTCTCCTTCCTCTTCTCTCTCTCTCTCTCTCTCTCTCTCTCTCTCTCTCTCTCTCTCTCTCTCTCTCTCTCTCTCTCTCCACACACACACACACACACACACACACACACACACATATATATATATATATTCCTATGAGTCCAAGAGGAAAATGAAACACGATAAGTTCCCAAGTGCACTTTCTTGCAATGATCACATCCTCAGGGAGAGAGCTATGAGTGCAGACAGCGGTTCACCGTACAGTCAATATGTATATTGACAGGAGTATGTGTGCTCTTTCCGGTCACGTTTTACCTAATGTACCGCCAAGTCCTCATATATATACTCTGGCTACATACGAAAAGGAAATATGGGAATCAGCCACTGACAAGCCCATCAAAACAGCTCAGGTCTACGTCACTTTAGAGCGTTTCAAACTCGACTTGCGACGCCCAGGAAAATCTGGGCGGATGAATGACAGTTTGGGGAGGGTAGGAAATGGCATGTGATGAGAGGGTGTGTGAGAGCAGGAATGTGAGAGGAGAAGGAGGAGGAGGAGGAGAGGGAATGGGGGGTGGGTTAAGAACTGGTTCCTCCTTGGAGCAAAAACTCTCCCCGCCTCCCCAGGTCGTACAGTATGAGGGAAGGGGCCAAGAGACTCATGGGGTCAGATACAAGGAGGAAATCATCAATACATGTGAAATCTTATTTGATTTTCGTAAATATTTTTTTTTCTGCCTCCTTTCTCACTAAATGTACTTATCACCTTGATACAAAATGTAATCATAGTGTCATATCTGTCTTTGTACTATCTCCATCTTGCTTGACTATCCTGTCTCCATCTATATAGATTAGGAATGTAGGTTACTATTGCTGTCCTCCAGCAGACAACCTCGTCATAGACCATCAGGTCTTCTGTTATCTGTCCTTCCCATGTACTGTCCTCCAGCAGATAACCTCGTCATAGACCATCAGGTCTTCTGTTATCGGCTCTCCCATGTACTGTCCTCCAGCAGATAACCTCGTCATAGACCATCAGGTCTCCTGTCATCTGTCCTTCCCATGTACTGTCCTCCAGCAGATAACCTCGTCATAGACCATCAGGTCTTCTATCATCTGTCCTTCCCATGTACTGTCCTCCAGCAAATAACCTCGTCACAGACCATCAGGTCTCCCGTTATCTGTCCTTTCCATGTACGCATACAGTCTCTCGTGTTTCCAATCTGACCTACCATCACACACAGCCTTAGAAAGGAACCAGAGGTCTGCTGTTACCATAGTTCCACGGTAAACGTGAGGTCGTGACATACACGAGTCGTAAAGACAAAAAAAAAATATATATCTTCATCCAGCCAACGAAGCAGAGTGACAACACGAAACAAAAAAAAACATTACAAAATAAAAAAAAAAGGGGCTTTCACGAATGAAAGGAAGGAACGGTTCAAGGGCAACAATCCCCTTCCTTCATTTTCTATCGGTGAAAGAAACCAGTTGAGAGAGAGAGAGAGAGAGAGAGAGAGAGAGAGAGAGAGAGAGAGAGAGAGAGAGAGAGAGAGAGAGAGAGAGAGAGAGAGAGAGAGAGAGAGAGTCTTGAGTCCTTCCCTCCCACTTCCCCTTATGACTGACCCCTTTGTCGAGTAAGCCACGTGACCCAGGTGTCAAAACAGACACGACCTCCGACGGCGTTGGCGGTGTGAGAAGACACTTTGGCCACTCGTTATGTGAGAACCCATTACAAAATTCAGCCAAGACGACCTCAGGTGGTTCGGAGGGGGACCGGACCAGGGGGGTCAAAGTGCTAAACCTGATTTACCGTCTTGTTTTTACGCCCTCGTGTGTGATGTACAGTCCTGGTATATATATATATATATATATATATATATATATATATATATATATATATATATATATATATATATAATATATATATAATATATATATATATATATATATATATATATATATATATATATATATATATATATATATATATATATATATATATTCCTATGAGTCCACGGGGAAAATGAAACACGATAAGTTCCCAAGTGCACTTTCGCGTCATAATCACATCATCAGGGGAGACACAAGAGAGAAATGAAAGTCAGTTGATATACATCGACGAGACGAAGCTAGGACGCCATGGTGAGGGGGTGTAGTAAGGGTAACATATGTTGGGTCGTTCTGACTACTTAAAGGCTGGTCGTACTTACTACCACCTCATAGGCTGGTCGTGCATACTACGACCTCATAGGCTGGTCGTACGCGCCCAAGGGTCGAGAGATAT
>NC_092249.1:4586613-4596613 GCF_036320965.1 Panulirus ornatus
CTCTGTCTGTCTCTCTCTCTGTCTCTCTCTCTCTCTCTCTCTCTCTCTCTCTTCCTTGCCACCGCCTCTCCTGCTTGCTCTCACACCACCCACCACCAGCTCTTAGAGAGAGAGAGAGAGAGAGAGAGAGAGAGAGAGAGAGAGAGAGAGAGAGAGAGAGAGAGAGAGAGAGACAGAGAGCCTGGTCGGCAGAGCCCATTATTCCCAGGACATATATAAGGCGACGCTGGAGGGGGGGGGGGGGGGGAGAGGAGGAGGGGGGGGAAGAGGAGGAGGAGGAGGAGGAGGTAGAGGAGGAGGAGGAGGAGGAAGGCGGTGGCTTCCTCTCTCTCCCCTCCTCCCTCCCTCCCTCCCTTCCTAACCTGCCAATACGGTCAGCATCTCCCTCTCTCTCTCTCTCTCTCTCTCTCTCTCTCTCTCTCTCTCTCTCTCTCTCTCTCTCTCCACCCCGCCACTTTCTGACTTCCCTCACCCCTGTCATACCTCAGGCCTCACACACAACACACACACACACACACACACACACACACACACACACACACACACACACACACACACAAATAGACAGATAAATGAATATATAGATATATGGATGGACAGACAGACAGATACATATAGATAAACTGATAGATAGACAGACATAGATAGATGGATAGATGGGGGAAGAACCACCACAAGAATAGTACCCCACACACACACACACACACACACACACACACACACACACACAAGACAGAAACACATAGACAGATAGATGGATAGATAGATATATGAATGGACAGCCAGATAGATACATAGATAGTAAAACTGATAGACAGACATAGATAGATGGATAGATGGGGGAAGAACCACCGCAAGGATAGTACCCCCCCCCCCCCCACCTCGTCACAGCACCAACAGGTAATCACAAACAAGGTAATTGGAGTAATCCAATGGCATCGGAATTACATTAGCCGCCACAGAGATGTCCGCCATCTGCTCCTCCTCCTCCAAAACCCTCCACCGAAGTCGGGTCCTGTATGGTGGGTCCACCATCCCCCTCCCCCCCTCCCCCTCCCCCCCTGCAGCCGATGGCAACAGTGTGTATGGTTCCGCGCACACCCTCCCCCCCCTTAACACCCCCCCACTCCACTACCGCACCCCACCCGTCTTCCGACCGCAAGCGGGACCCGGCGGTTAAAGGCGGCGGAGGCTGGACGCGTTGGGGGACCCCCCCCCCCCTTTAACTTTCCCCAGCGACATAACTTGTAAATCATTTACGCCAGCGTCGATCCCCGCGCCACAGTGTAAATCACAATACCGTAAAAGCTGTCACACTACAGATCTCTCTCTCTCTCTCTCTCTCTCTCTCTCTCTCTCTCTCTCTCTCTCTCTCTCTCTCTCTCTCTCTCCTCGCTCACACACTGTAAATCATATTGTAAATATGCCGTAAAGCTGCCACACTGTAAATCCCCTCTCCCACACTGTAAACCATTGTGTACATCTGTCCGTCTCATAATCATAAACACATGTCGCACCTGCAAAACCCGTGCCATAATGTAAACAACCCAACTATACCAATCTAAACTGTAAATCGCTCTTCCGCGTAAATCCTTTTAACCACACCGTAAATCACAGCTACGCACTCTCCATTTCCACCCAACCACAGCAGCGCACGAAACATGCGTATCTTTACTCTGACACCTACAGTTACGCATACAAGAGCATATATATATATATATATATATATATATATATATATATATATATATATATATATATATATATGTATATCATCCCTGAGGATAAGGGAGCAAGAATACGTCCTACGTATTCCCTGCGTGTTGTAGAAGGCGACTAAAAGGGGAGGGAGCGGGGGCTGGAAATCCTTCCCCTCTCGTTTTTATTTTTTTTTTTCAATTTTCCAAAAGAAGGAACAGAGAAGGGAGCCAGGTGAGGATATTCCTCCCTCAAAGGCCCAGTCCTCTGTTCTTAACACTACCTCGCTAACGCGGGAAATGGCGAATAGCATGAAAGAAAAAAAAAAGATGTATTTATACACAGTCTTGAAGAGATGGAAAAGGCTCCCTGGAGGCGACACAGGGATTTAAGGGAAAGGCGTCCTGCTTCCTCTTCCATCACACTGGGAGGGAAATAAAGGCAACAGTCACCATCCAATGGGCGCTGGACCCCGATATAAGACAGCGCCTCCCCCCTCCAACCCTCGCTAAGACACCCGAAGAATCGGCCTCTGGTTGGTCCTCAAGAACCAAGATGACGCGAGGCATGAATGCCACACAGGTCGTGAGGGAGGGTGCAGAAGACGCGCCCTTGACTGCCGAGGGTAATCCGGGAGGGTGGCGTGGTGCTGTGCTGCAACTCCCCATGGGTAAGAAGGTAAGAACAGTTGACAGACCCAATATACAAGGGGGAGTGGATGGCTCCCGCGGGAAGGCCTTGAAGAACCCAATCTTAGCAGGCTTTGGTCTCCCACTCTCCCTCCTACTTTCGCGCTTCCCTTTCACGGCGCGACGGCCCTGGCATCCTTGAGCACGACGGTACGACCAGCAGCGCGCGACAGGGGACTGGCGCGATCCCTGAGCACGACGGTATGGCTCGTGAACGCGACAGGTAGTGGCGCGATCCTTGAGGACGACTGTACGGCCTTCGCGGACGACGGTACGAACCTCGAGCACGACGGTACGAAACCTCGAGCACGACGGTACGGACCTTCGAGCATGACGGTACGAAACCTCGAGCACGACGGTACGAACCTCGAGCACGACGGTACGAAACCTCGAGCACGACGGTACGAACCTCGAGCACGACGGTACGAACTTCGAGCACGACGGTACGAACCTCGAGCACGAGGGCACGAAACCTGCAACACGACGGTACGATCCCTGCAACACGACGGTACGATCCCTGGACAAGTCGGATTCCTGACGGGATGACTTTAGGATCCTTCATCCCAAAGGGATCCAATCCTTTCGGGCTTGGGATCCAATTCTTTTGGGCTGGGATCCAATCCTTTTGGGGCTGGGATCCAATCCTTTTGGGCCTGGGATCCAATCTTTTTGGGCCTGGGATCCAATCTTTTTGGGGCTGGGATCCAATCCTTTTGGGCCTGGGATCCAATCCTTTTGGGCCTGGGATGCAATCCTTATGGGCCTAGGATCCAATCCTTTTGGGCCTGGGATCCAATCCTTTTGGGCTTGGGATCCAATCCTTTTGGGCCTGGGATCCAATCCTTTTGGGCCTCGGACCTAACCCCTTTTGTACGGCCAGGTCCAAGTCCGTGCGGGACATCCATCCCTCTCCTCTCCCTCACACTGGGTCGCTCCCTCACACAGGGGTCGTACCTTCGTCCTCGTTTCCTCCTTGCTAGCTGGGGGGGAGAGGATCCACGGTCGTTCTCTTACGAGGAAGCGACATCAATCGCTTTAATGACTCCCTTATTCTCGTCCCCGGGGCGTATGAAGCCCTCCCATTTTATGGCCCAAGTTCTGATAACATACCTTCATCAACAGCTTTTCCACCTTTTTTTTCCCCCCTCTCCTCCACCGACCTCCTATTTTCATGTCTACCAAGTGTCACTTTAAACTTTCGTAGGATGTTCCACGAGAAAAAAAGAGAAAATAGAAGGTTATCTAAGCCTCCCGGTTCGAAGAGGGATTCGAACCCCTAGGTCCCTCCCTTATTCATCCACA
This sequence comes from Panulirus ornatus, assembly GCF_036320965.1. Lineage (NCBI taxonomy): Eukaryota > Metazoa > Arthropoda > Malacostraca > Decapoda > Palinuridae > Panulirus > Panulirus ornatus. The sequence goes on from NC_092249.1 coordinate 4,590,303, forward strand.
CACACCCTTAATAAAATAGCATTAAGGGAGATAAGCCATGAGAGGCACTAAGAAATGGATTCACTCACATCCTACCTATAAAAAAAGGGTCTTTCTCTCGTCAATACACCAACCAAAAATATCAACAGGACCACAAAAATTCAACCCGGAGTCAATAATAACCTCCAACATGCTTACAATTACATTAAGAAAAAAAATGATCCCCCATTAAAAATTACATCTATTCACCGAGGCACAATGTAATTGCGACACGAGTCTTCGAAAATATGAACTGGGGGAAACAAAATCCAGGGCAGCAGTTACCAGTGCCTTACATATTTCCCCAAACATAATGCAAATATCAGCGTCCACAATTGGTGGCCACAAGGGATTGTGAAGAGCTCAAGTTCAATGTTAAAAGCGACGGGTGTTTTCAGGGTCATGTCTACATACAAAAGCATGTGTGCTGAGTTCCTGGTTCGATAAAGAGAAGGGAGATAGATAGACAGCTAGATAGATAGATAGAAAGATAGACCAGCAACAGCGCTGTTGATCAGAGGGTCAACCAATGCACCCTGGCCAGTGAAGGAAATGACTAACTGGGTGAATGAAATCCTGTGAATGGGTCTGGGACTGTATCTAACCTTACGATGGTTTGGGAGGTCTTCTACCCCACCACAGCTGAGTCTGGGACCTTACCTTACCTTACGTATACCTTACGATGGTTTGGGAGGCCTTCTACCCCTACAGCTGGGTCTGGGACCTTACCTTACCTTACGTATACCTTACGATGGTTTGGTTGGTCTTCTACCCACCACAGCTGGGTCTGGGACCTTACCTTACCTTACGTATACCTTACGATGGTTTGGGAGGTCTTCTACCCCCTACAGCTGGGTCTGGGACCTTACCTTACCTTACGTATACCTTACGATGGTTTGGGAGGTCTTCTACCCACCACAGCTGGGTCTGGGACCTTACCTTACCTTACGTATACCTTACGATGGTTTGGTAGGTCTTCTACCCACCACAGCTGGGTCTGGAACCTTAAATATACCTTAAGTATACCGTAAGATGGTGTGGGAGGCCTTCTACCCCCCACAGCTGGGTCTATAAGTTCAACAAAAGCACCTCAAACATGCTGATCCAAGGAACCTTCTAAATACAAGCCAACAGATACAAGAACCAAAAAATAAACATCTTACATAAAACTATGAATGAATTCAGAGACGGTCGGAACATGAAGTTTGAAGCCGACCCGATCAGATAAGGAAGCGATGGGCAAGCAAGACAAGGGAAAAGGCAACGGGGGTTCAATCCGGTTGATTGGGGGGGAAGGCCCCCACTTACCAACGGAATGACCCGGTTAACCGGAAAGATTCCATCCAGTGCAGTCCGGTCAGTGACCGAACGTGTGGGCAGGGATGACCAGGAAGTCGTATAAGACATCATATATCCAGTTGCTAATACTCACAATTTCAGATTCGTTCAGTATGTTCGAAGCGTCTGAATTTCTCATCATGGAACTGGGTCAAGTTAACGTCATATTTCGTACACGTTCTAGTTAACTTTTAGGAAGAGAAGCATAATTTACTTTAATTGTCCAACACACACACACACACACACACACACACACACGCAATGGAGTGAAAAAGATTTTGAGCGATCGGGGCCTAAACATACAGGAGGGTGAAAGGCGTGCAAGGAAAGAGTGAATTGGAACGATGTGATATACCGGGGTCGACGTGCTGTCAATGTACACAACGAAACGCACACACGCACACTGTGCGTGCGAGTGGAAAACAGAAGCATGTATATAAACACATCAAGAAGACTAAAACCCAACCAAGTAATATATACATTAAATATGTATTATACAGCATATAAACATCATATAAACTTTTCTAGTCTGTTCTTCTAGTATGAGTAGAAATTCTTCTTCTTCTTCTTCTTCTTCTTCTTTCTTTTCTTGTCAGAAATTTCAACCCAGTCTCTCTCTCTCTCTCTCTCTCTCTCTCTCTCTCTCTCTCTCTCTCTCTCTCTCTCTCTCTCTCTCTCTCTCCCCATCATTATCTATGAGTGTGAAATTTAAACTCCCCTCCCTACCCCCAACCCCTTAAAGCTTCTCCTCCTCCACCACCTTGAAGGCGTTGAAAATATAAAAAAAAAGGGGGGGGAGGGGGTGGGGAAGAGAGGAAAGAAAAAAGAAAGGACGAGTTTAACAATTTGCATATCGAGCGAGTGTTGCTGTGTACGGCTGGTACCTCCCAGCAGCGGCTCCTCCTCCTCACCCCCTAACCAAACTAGCCTCCACCTTCGCCCTACCCACGTCCCCTGCACTTACCTACCCATGAAACGCCTCCGTCTCTGTGTGTGTGTGTGTGTGTGTGTGTGTGTGTCTAGATAGATAATGGGGGGTGGGTTAAAACTAGTAATGGCTTCTGTCTCTGTGTGTGTCTAGATAGATAATGGGGGCGGGGGGGTTTAAAACTAGGAATGGCTTCTGTCTCTGTGTGTCTAGATAGATAATGGGGGGGGGGAGGAGGTGTTTAAAACTAGGAATGGCTTCCCTCTCTGTGTGTGTCTAGATAGATAATGGGGGGGAGGGTGTTTAAAACTAGGAATGGCTTACAAGCCAGTAAGCACGAACGTGAGTCAAAGGTGTTGAGTTATACGTGTAGGAGTCGGGTCAGGTCGTCCCGATAGATGGAGGTCGTGATGAATATTCTGCTGATATAAACCAATATAAAACACTGACCCTGATGGTTTACGCAAAAAACAAAAACATACACACACACACACACACACACACACACACACACACACACACTCACACACACACACACACACACGCGCGCTTGCGCGTTACGAATTTTACGACATCCCAAACACAGAGAACGTAAGCTAAAGAAGAAAAAAAACCCTACAAAAACACAAACCCACAAACAAGAAGCGGACACGTTGCGTGTATAAACCACAAGACACAAACCCACAAGATAACGCGTATAAAAGACACACCCCACCACCCCCTACACACACACACGCACACGCACACACGCAAGAAACCCACGGTAGAGAACGGGACAAGCGGGCAAAAATGAGAACACATGCCACGCATGAGAAGAAGAGAACCAACACATACGCCTTACGTCAATATACGCGCCACCTCGGGAGGGTGGGGGGACGGGGTGATGTGGGGGGGGGGGGGGGGGAGAAATATATATATACGACTTAAGGGGATAAATAAACACAAGGGTGGGGGTGGGGGTGGGAGGGGGGGAGGGGGTGATTTCACCTTTCCACCTGAAGGTTGCGTATTATTCCCAGGGCGAAGGAGGGGGGGGCGCAATTAACACCCCCCCACCCTCCTCCCCCCCAACGAGAGAAAGGGTGAAGGAAAACGCAATGCGGGTTATATGACCTTCGTGTAAGGGGGTGTTTGGTGGTGGTCGTGGTTGGGGGTGAGAGAGAGAGAGAGAGAGAGAGAGAGAGAGAGAGAGAGAGAGAGAGAGAGAGAGAGAGAGAGAGAGAGAGAGAGAGAGAGAGAGATTGCGTATAAACACCCAGATAAAGTGGGGGTGAGGGTGGGGCGTGGAGATCACCCCCCCCCCAACACCATCGCTCCGGGGTGTGTGTGTGTGTTAAGGGGTGTGTTTACCTCCGCAAGAGCGCATCAGCCCCCCGGAGATAAGGGGCGCGCGCACACATCACCCCCAGAGAGAAGAAGAACATGGGGGGACATGGCACACTCGCCTTCTAACACTCTCAAAAGAGGATGGGAATAGAGCACTACCATCTCTCTCTCTCTCTCTCTCTCTCTCTCTCTCTCTCTCTCTCTGGGGGTAAGTAGGTAGACTGAGGGGGGGGAGGAAATAACCCCCACGTGGGTCTACCCCCCCCCCCCCCCACCCAAACAGCTCTCCGGGGGACGACACGAAACAGCTGATCACCAGTCCAAAATGAATCACTGGACTGGGTGTGCACACACACACACACACACACACACACACACATCCTGTGTTGAGGTACGAGTAGCGCCTGACCTTGCTTCTCTCTCTCTCTCTCTCTCTCTCTCTCTCTCTCTCTCTCTCTCTCTCTCAGCCACCCCCTGCGTCTGTGTCTGTCTGTCTGTCCTCGACATGCGAGTCTGTGTGCGTCGCACAACGTGCCGGTCACCCGACGAAACATTCCATCGCAACAGCGTCGCAAACGAAGCTAACGTTCACTACTCAAACAAGCGCCCCCCCCCCCCTCCCCCTCCCTTCGCCCCCCTCCCCACCTTTTTTTTCCATTCTCATTTTTCTAAACGCCAAAGGTTGGCACCAATTCACGTGCCACAACGGGGAGGAAAAACAGCGAGGAGGAGGAGAAGGAGGTAGAAAAAACAAAGAAAAAAAGAAAATGGGGGGGTAGGTATCACTGGGTCGTTTTTCACTCACACACACACACACACACACAACCGATGCTAATTAATGCCTTTCGAGAACCAACCCCTTCCCTCTGACGTCAACTTCATCCTATGCACATCAAAATCGCCTTCCTCCATCACGAACTTTACGAAACCGACCGAGAGTTTTGAAAAGCCATCCCTCTTTAACCTTTCGAACACCAAGAAACATCAGGTTTCGTCATAAGATTATTCCATCGCCCCTTTTTTCCAAAGCAAGGTTTCCCCGGCGGCAATACCATGATAACCCACATCTTAGCTTCACTTAATCCTTAAGACGAATTCAATTTTTTTTTCCTTTGTGCTCAACTCTCGAAACCGATCAATTTGAATGAAATGATCAGCCATGACCATTTCTCGTCAAGTCATGCGAATTTTAAGTTCGGCTAATCTGTTAAAAACTTTAGTCTATTATATATGTATATGAACAAAGGGATATATAAATGATTCAGCATTCGTGGTACTAAATATGAGGCTATTCATTGATAATCGAATAATGAATTTATCTATCCATAAATCAGGTCCCTTTATCAATTCCGTCATTGCTAATCTTAACACGAAAAAAAATTTAATAACTTATGTAATTAAAAAGCCAAAGAAAAAAAAAATTATTTTGGTTACCCTTTGATACAGTGGCTTCGTGTACGAAGACAAACAAATCCACTAGAGAAACAAGACGCACGTCTCGACCAAAACAAATAAACAGATGAAGAAAGTACCACACTCTCAAAGAACAAACAAACAAACAAACAACACACACACACACACACACACACACACACACACACACACACACACACACACACAACAAAAAAATACGGACTTAAAAAAAAATCACGGAAATATAAAACAAAAATCTTTCAGAAATTTTATTTTAAAAAGATTAAATTTCGTTTCAGTTCACATTAATGGGTATCCCGCAAGATGTAAATACCTTTTCTTCAGTGGTGTACGACGCCCGCTGTATTTAAAAGGCAGTTTCGCAATTAGACTTACTGTGGAGGGAAGGGGAGGGTGGGGGGGGGGGAGACAGGACGCCACGCCCCCCTCCCCCCAAGCTGTGAACACGCACGCAACACACACACAAGGACAACCACTCGCCATTGGGGGAGAGGGAGGGAGTAAAGACAGCTGTGACGGTTATAGGAACCAGAGGTAAAAGGATTATCAAATCATTAGAGCAAGTACACTGGGTTTAACAAGTACACTGGGGTTTAACAAGGACACTGGGTTTCACTAGCACGGTGTTTAACTATATTAGGTTTAACAAATACACTATGTTTAGCAAGTACACCTGTTCTAAAAAGTAAACTGGGTTTAAGAAGTGAACTGGGTCTAACTTCAGATATGTAGATTGGACAGGTGCAGGAGTGTGCATGGCTGAATAGGGTCAAGAGCGGTCCAATATAGACTTATAGGCCTAATGTACTGCCTCTCTCTCTCTCTCTCTCTCTCTCTCTCTCTCTCTCTCTCTCTCTCTCTCTCTCTCTCTCTCTCTCAAAGGTGTTGACGCCAGCTGTAACCAGCAGTAACCAGCTCTCTCGAAGGGAGTTCACAGCCAAGGGCGTAATTAGTTATGATAATAATAATAATAATAATAATAATAATAATAATAATAATAATAATGATGATAATAACAGAAGAAGAAGAAGAAGAAGAAGAAGAAGAAGAAGAAGAAGAAGAAGAAGAAGAAGAAGAAGAGGAGGAGGAGGAAGGGGGAGGAGGAGAAAAAAGGGGGAGGAGGAGGAAAAAGGGGGAGGAGGAGGAGGAAGGGGGAGGAGGAGGAAGAAGGGGGGGAGGAGGAGGAGGAGGAGGAGGAGGAGGAGGAGGAGGAGGAGATGAGGTGGTCAAACACGGTTGCCCAAAAAATCCTGGAGCTTCACCTAAC
>NC_092249.1:4601613-4619113 GCF_036320965.1 Panulirus ornatus
CCGGGGTGTGTGATGGATTCGATCGTGTGTGTGACGCTGTGGGTCAGGTGTGACGGCATCCAGTCCATGTTTAACCTGATGGGAACCGCTCTAAAGGATAGAGTCTGGGGTCAGCACGCTTCCAGCATTTGCCAACTAGCCGACTAACCAACCAGCCAACCGCCTAACCAGCTCGCTGGCCAACTAACCACGCAGTCAACGAACCAGCTAGCTAGCCAACTAACCAGCCAACCGCCTAACCAGCTCGCTGGCCAACTATCCACGCAGTCAACGAACAAGCTAGCTAGCCAACTAACCAGCCAACCGCCTAACCAGCTCGCTGGCCAACTATCCACGCAGTCAACGAACAAGCTAGCTAGCCAACTAACCAGCCAACCGCCTAACCAGCTCGACAGCCAACTAACCAAGCAGCTGACGAACCAGCTAAATAGCCGACTAGCCAACCACCTCGACAGCCAACTAACTAGGTAGATAACAAACCACCTAGCTAGCCAACTAACCAGCCAACTCACCAAGCAGCTAACGAACCAGCTAACGAACCAACTACCCAACTACCTAAGCCAGTTAGCCGATACATTCGCTTCCTTCACGAATGACCATATAGACCGATAGACAGTGTGACATGACTCGGGGGGGACGAGGTCATGACACATGTACCACCCCATCCCTCAAGGTAAACACCACCACCAGGGTTATTACAGAAGCTCTCCTGAACACTCACACCTCAACAGAGATAAATGAAATTTCTAAATTACATGAGGGAGAGAGACCTCTCTCTCTCTCTCTCTCTCTCTCTCTCTCTCTCTCTCTCTCTCTCTCTCTCTCTCTCTCTCTCTCCGCCACACCACAAGAGAAACGAGAAACCTTGGTAATAGTCTACAGATGATTTCCCTCGAGACGAACGAACGAGGAAAGATATATATTAAAAGAAAAAGACAAGAAAAAAAATATATATAATATATACATATATATAACATCATTCTCTCTTATCTGATTCGAGCGGGGCGTGGAAAGCGACAAGCCTCTTGACGATGTCTTTCAGGGCAAGAGTCTCCTTCGGGAAACATTACACTCTCGCCAGTATTGTAACCTTCGTCTAATCTGCGATTTATATGCACAACCTTCCAATGGCCAACAGATGAAAACTCTAACCATCTACATCCTCCTCAAGGCTGAGAATTCTACCGGTCTAAATCCTAGCCATCTAAATCCTGGCGTTCTAAAGTCCAAATGGTGATGATTTCTAATTCTAAAGCCCATCTAAGTTCTATCTAATAATACCTTGATAGACAAACAATTCTTACATTTCCGTTCGAAGACCAGTGACTTGGAGTGAGGATTTCCTGGTTCGTCGAAGAAATTATTACAAATCATATATTTCTTTTCTTTCTTTCATACTATTCACCATTTCCCACGTTAGCGAGGTAGCGTTAAGAACAGAGGACTGGGCCTTTGAGGGAATACCCTCACCTGGCCCAATTCTCTGTTCCTTCTTTTGGAAAATTAAAAAAAATGAGAGGGGAGGATTTCCAGCCCCCCGCTCCCTCCCCTTTTAGTCGCCTTCTACGACACGCAGGGAATACGTGGGAAGTATTCTTTCTCCCCTATCCCCAGGGATACAAATTATATATATATATATATATATATATATATATATATATATATATATATATATATATATATATATATATATATATACTACGGTAGGAGAGCAATGCAAATGATAATGAATATGGAAAAGGAGAGAGAAATGTATGATGAAATGAGGTTCTCAAAAATAATGTATAAAGAATGAAAAGTTTGAGTGGAACAACGAAAATGGAAGAAGAGTAAAAGAAAATGGATGGCCGAGACGCAGAGAGAATTGAAAAAAAAAAAGAAGAGAGATTGAGACTGGGAATAAAGCAAAATGCGCGAAAACGAAATGGACATAAATGGAAAATGGGGGGGGGGGGACAGGATACTGCGGTAGACGAGGCGGGGTAGAGAGAGAGAGAGAGAGAGAGAGAGAGAGAGAGAGAGAGAGAGAGAGAGAGAGAGAGAGAGAGAGAGAGAGAGGAAACGTGATGAGATAAACAGAAGATTGAGGAAATGGGGTGTGTGGGGGTTGGAGATAGGGGAGGGTATGAGAAGGGGAGAAAATTAATGGTGCATCGGGGAGATAAAAGAGGGGGGAGCAGAGGGGGATGATTGGGAAGGGGCGGGAGGGGGGAGGGAAGAAGAGGGAAGAATAAATGCCCAAAAACGGGTTTTGTTCACGCGAGTAAAGAGATGGAGGGAGGGTAGAGGGATGGAGAGAATGTGTGAGGGAATATTTACTGCACTGCTTGTATCTCCCCCTGATGATGTGATTACTACACGAAAGTGCACCTGGGAACTTATCGTGTTTCATTTCCCCGTGGACTCATAGGAATATATATATATATATATATATATATATATATATATATATATATATATATATATATATATATATATATATATATATATATATGTGATTCCTGGAAAGGTGTTGAATGGAACACTTAGTCTAGCCCTCACTGCAAGATAGTGGAGCGGGTGACGCCTACCATCATCGCCCTTATATCCACCCACCTCTCCCTCCGGCTCAACGGGGCTCTGAGAGAGAGAGAGAGAGAGAGACGCTTCGTACTAGAGGGCGAACATCTACACGCAACGGGGCAAACAGATGAGAAGGGGGTAGCGAGAGAGGGGAGGGAGGGAAATTTGGAGGTGGTAGGGAATGAAAGTGATCAGGAAATTTTGGGGGGATGGGGTAAGGTGTGGGGGGAGGGAAACAGGGGCGGCTTTAATGGGTAAGGGATGTGGGAGAACCAGGGTGATAAATGGGGGTGTTTGGGCAATGGGGGAGGAATTTACCGATTACCGAAAAAAATGAAAAAAAAAAAAACGTGAAAAATATATAAGGAAATGGAGACTTGAACGGTCGGGTCAAAGGGCAGGGGGTTCAAAATATCCAAGGGTCGTAAGAGAGTGCTCAAGGGCGGGTTCGAACGGTCGTGCTCAAAGGGGTCGTCCTTCACGGGGATCGAAATCGCCAGGGTTCCAGGAAGTGTTTAAAAAAAGAAAGAAAAAAAGGAGGACGACACGCTGGGGGCTCTCTCTCTCTCTCTCTCTCTCTCTCTCTCTCTCTCTCTCTCTCTCTCTCTCTCTCTCTCTCTCTCCTCCCTGGTGCTTCGCTACGCATCAAGAGGCTGTCATCATCAGCTCCTCCTCCTCGAACGGGTTCAGACGTCCAAATCGAGCAAGGCGAAGACAGAGGGAGGGAGGGGGGGGAAAGGATGGACGGTGGCCGAGGAATCCGACTAACTGTGAGACACAAACCCGCCTCCCTAATGCGGACGTGGGCCCAAATATGACTCGTAGGAGGAGGAGGAGGAGTGTGGTGTGTGGTGTGTGTGCGCTCCTCCACTGGGAACCCTTCTGTGACCCAGCTACCCTTAAAATGGCAGGGTCACTGACCTTATTACCGTGGGCTTTTGGGGGTCTTCGGAGTGACACACGCGAGGTCACACAAGGGAAACCTTTGAAACAACTGGTTATAACTGGCAACAACCAGTCACCACGATGGTGTACAACCAGTCACCACAAGAGTCTACAAGACCACAACCAGTCACCACAAGTCTACAAGACCACAACCAGTCACCACAAGAGTCTACAGCCAGCCACCACAAAAGTCTACAACCCCCACAACTACAACATTCACCATCGCCAACGATGGCCCTTTACCACCACCAATCACCATCCCCAACCAACCCCTTCGACACGAACCACCACCGCTGCTCTAACCACCACAAGAACGAACGCTCCCTCCCTCCCATCTCACCACAACACCTCGACTACACCACCACCACCACCGCCATCTCTCCCTAGGAACGAAACAGGGCGCACCACCGCTCTCCTACATCCTCCAACAACGTGAACACCGCACCAACCAACATCCAACGTCTCCCCCACCCACGGCCCCCTTAACCATTTCCCCTTCCTCCTCCACCACAGCTGGTCATTAAGGGCTGAGGGAAGGCTGAGGGAGGGAGGGATTAAAAGCAGGAAATAACCAGAGATGGCCTCGTCTTTCGCCAGTGTCCGGCCAAGAGAGACTCCTGTTTACCTCTACAAACAGTCTGTTTGAACAACAGAGGCTTCTATTTACATCTCTAAACAGTCTGCATGGCCAACAGAGGTTTCTGTTTACATCTCTAAACAGTCTGCATGGCCAACAGAGGCTTCTGTTTACATCTCTAAACAGTCTGCATGGCCAACAGAGGCTTCTGTTTACATCTCTAAACAGTCTGCATGGCCAACAGAGGGGTCCACTGCATCCCAGAACAGCCTGAATGAACAACAGGTTTCCCTTAACCTCAAGGACTCCTTCAACCCTTACCCACCTCGCGCCTGAAATGTAGAGAAGATGAGGATATTCCCTCAAAGGCCCAGTCCTCTGTTCTTAACGCTATATCGCTAACGCGGGAAATGGCGAATAGTATGAAAGAAAATATATATATATGTACCGACTTACCTTAATTACTAGGGGTGGGTTTCTTTCTAATTTTTTTTCTAATTTTTCTAATTTTTTTCCTAATTTTTTATCTAATTTTCTCTAATTCCCTCCTCCTTTTCAGCACAAACCTTGCTCGTCAGCCGTGTACTTTCGACCAATCGTTTCTTAAAAGTACCCTCGTGAGAGACTCTCTCTCTCTCTCTCTCTCTCTCTCTCTCTCTCTCTCTCTCTCTCTCTCTCTCTCTCTCTCACCCCCACACACCCCCTCAAAACTGGTTCTTAAAACCATGAACTACTTTCCTCTCCATCTCCACCACCACCACCTCACTGAAAATAACCAGGATCACTTTCACAATGGGTGGTGGACACCTCTCGCGCCATGCGTTGTTCTTCGCAAGGCTACAGTGAAAATCACACATTAACACAGGCTGGAGCACACACACACACACACACACACACACACGCACGCTTTAAATTAACACGATTCTGCCACTTCATCTTTAAGTGAAAGGGTTAAATGTATCGAGAATCATGATGATGAGATGAAATTCCGTGTATATTCTTTTATTCTCCAAAGTCTCTTAACTGGGTTTCAAAAGTCAGTATTACACAAGGCAATGGTGTCAATTGGGATTGAATTAGTTTTTAGAAAAAACTCTATAATGATTTCTTGGCTTTTGAACGAATGAGGCAATAGAAATGGAACAGAACCAGGCTTAAAATATCATTTCTATATTTGTCTTTATGCAAATCATGTCTATTATCTATCACACAGGTCTATATCTATCTGCATGGCCTTTCTGAAGACAAGCGATACGTTAATACCCCGACTGATAACATGTATCTTATTCTCCACGTAATTCCACTCTCCGTAGCCAAAACTGCGTCTTCCATCTCCACACAAATCTCATCCACTTCAGTTTTAAGGGCCCCCACAGGTGTACAAACCCATCCCCCTTCCATCACCACTACACTCGCTCTTAAAGCTCCATCGGTGTACAAACCCCCCTTCCATCACCACTACACTCGCTCTTAAGCCTCCATCGGTGTACAAACCCCCACTCCATCACCACTACACTCGCTCTTAAGCCTCCATCGGTGTACGAAAGAAACCACCCCCTCCATCACCACTACACTCGCCAAACTCGCTTCACACACAACCCGACGGGTTAAAAGAGACGTAACTTTCGTCGCCCTTCCCTCCGTCACGGACAGGAGAAGTCGGACCGACGCACACGTACGATACGATCGTAAAAGACAAGACATGGGAAAACAGGACGGTACGTTCCAGCCATGCGCCCAGCTGGCAAGAGGCACGAGAGGGTAGAGGATCTCAATTTCGGTGACCAGTTGTCTGTCGATATGGGAGCTCCACCACAAGAGAGAGAGAGAGACATACACACGAGGGGGAAAAAAAGGCATTAACCTAAAGTGTAACTATTACACCTTCCCTAAAAACAACCCCTTTTTCTCCAGCCAACAAAGTCTGCCTAAGTTAACAATAGTATTAGATTCAATGGTTTTCGTAGTACCGACCTCTCATTACGACAGAAGACCTGATGGTCTATGACGAGGTTATGTGTTGAAGGACAGTACATGGGAAAGCCAGATGACACAAGACCTGATGGTCTATGACCAGGTTATCTGCTGGAGGACAGTACATGGGAAAGCCAGATAACAGAAGACCTGATGGTCTATGCCGAGGTTATCTGCAGGAGGACACTACATGGGAAAGCCAGATAACAGAAGACCTGATGGTCTATAACGAATCATCTACTGGAGGAGAGCAATAGTATCATCCATTCTTAATCTACAAAGATGTAGACAGGATAGGACAGCAAATGGAAGGAAAGAAGGAAGGGAGGTAAGCCATCTCTCTGTCGAAATGATGAAGGAGGGAGACCATTTCTACAACCCTTGGCCTACTGATGCCGCTGCTGCTTCCTAACTATTATATACAACATCTCGAGGCGCCGCGTCGCAAGAAGATCAAGGGGGAGGTGGGTCCTCCGTCAGGAATATACGAGACAGGTGTTGGCATCCGTTCGACAAGGGGACATGTTTGCACGGAGCCACCAAACCCACTCCTCCCTCCCCGGCCCTGCCAAACAACCTTGACACACAAAATGGATCTTGCAGCTGGTGAGGAACTCATGGCCCACTTCAACAGGATCTCAAGTGACAAGGGAGGTGGGTGGGTGGGGGGGAAGAGGATGAATGTAACAGGGTCTAAAGTCATACGTCAGATCTAGAACGCGCCCAAGAGTGACTTTGGTGTAAGGCGTTGGTAGGCCCACTCCACGACATTCGCCTTCTAGAGCGGAGGGAGGGCATCTCTAGATTGCATAGTGGGTGTTTAAGAGTGACGAGGCGATGGACAGTTGAAACTCATTTCTAGAGCAGAGCTTATCTAGAGTACCCGAGTCGGAGATGGCGTTGAACACGATTAACATACTCGCTTTTCTAGAGAGGGACCACATCTGTAGAGGGTGCACGTAACTTGGGATCTAGAATACCAATCCTGAAACACACCTGGAGTGCTTGCCTGCCACTTGTCTCGTCAGGTTTGGAGGTAAAACACGTGAAACAGGGACCTCCACACCTGTCTGGTCAAGATCTGGCGGTGAGGGCAATGCACGCCCCCTACATCACCCTATATACAGAAGCCAATACCTGGAGTATCTTATACTCCGGTGGGCGTGACGGAGGGGCGCGGGCGCTTGGCGGCTCTCAACACACGCAACTTCCACACGCTAGAAGGCTATCATTTATCAGTCACCCGCCTCTGGGGGATCTCGCCTGACTCCTTGCTCCACAAAACCAACCAACACGTCCTCTGTCGCCCCGGACCTCGTCTCAGGGTTCCTCTCATCTCATTACCATTTATATGACCCTCCGGGAATAACTTTGAGCCGTTATTACATCGCCTTACGACAACAAGACGGGGGTCTGATACACACACACACACATACACACACACACCACACACTCCTCCTCCTCCCTCCTCCTCCTCCTTCCCTAGCACAAGACATCCTCAACTATACCATATTAAAACTTGGGCTCCGCTCTGCCCCAAACGCGCCTCCCCAAATTTCACCCGGAGCAGAATCCCTTTCCACCTCGTTGGCGTTGAATTTATTCAATACTGGTAAATTTCTCCCGCGCGATTACGCAGCGACAGTCTTAACTGACACCAGCCGACCACTGGCTTCAAGAAGGCTGTCTGACATAAAACTTTACGATCACTTTACGTCCACGGTGAGGGCGATTTTACGGCAGGTTCTACAAGGAGTGGCAACCCTTCCCTTCGTCCACCCCCTGAGGGGCCATAGCATCGAAAGTGGACTAGGAGGCAAAGGTGACCGAGGTGTAGGAGGGATGACCGCTATTCTGTCATAAACACATAGCAAGAAGGTTTTCTGAGGTCTTCTACCCTCACACAGCTGGGTCTGGGACCTTATCTTACCTCACGTATACCTTACGATGGTTTGGGAGGTCTTCTACCTCCACACAGCTGGGTCTGGGACCTTACCTTACCTTACGATGGTTTGGGAGGTCCTTCTACCCCCACACAGCTGGGTCTGGGACCTTACTTACCTTACTGTACCTTACGATAATTTGAGAGGTCTTCTACTCCCACACAGGTGGGTCTGGGACCTTACCTTACCTTACGATGGTTTGGGATACCTTCTACCCCCACACAGCTGGGTCTGGGACCTTACCTTACCTCACAGATACCTTACGATAATTTGGGAGGTCTTCTACTCCCACACAGGTGGGTCTGGGACCTTACCTTACCCATACCTTACGATAATTTGGGAGGTCTTCTACCTCAACAGCTCAATCTTCGACCAAGCAGTCGAGCTGCTCTTCTACGCAGAGGCCATTGAACAACACGAGGAAGTCAATGAGGCAATGCTTCACTTTCTCTGAACAATGGGATTGATCAACAACACCTTCAAGTTCAGCTGGCTACCGAAAACGCATAGCCTCTTTAACAAATTGTAAACTGCTGCATCCACAGTGGTCTACGATCGAGTACCTGCGACTCTGCTTTGAATGACAACAGGCAGGAGGACAGTACATGGGAAAGCCAGATGACAGAAGACCTGATGGTCTATGACGAGGTTATCTGCTGGAGGACAGTACATGGGAAGGACAGATAACAGAAGACCTGATGGTCTATGACGAGGTTATCTGCTGGAGGACAGTACATGGGAAAGCCAGATGACAGAAGACCTGATGGTCTATGACCAGGTTATCTGCTGGAGGACAGTACATGGGAAAGGACATGTAATCACACTCCTAATTCTTAAACCATAATTGTCAAAATCCCCCCCACCCCCTCCCCCCACGACACTGCACTACACCCAGACCTTCTATAAACACAATTTCGTGTAATTTAATTACAAACCCAGTTAGTTAAATGCTTGGCTGAGAAAGAAATGTGGCCCATTACACAGCTAAATAGAAATACTGGTTTCAGAGCTTTCACATCCACGATCTAGACCTCGGAATATCTTTCTTGAAAATATATTTCAAAAGCAACGATAAGGACTTCAGAGGAAAATGAATGGGGATTACTTTTCGTTATGCACAAAAATAACGAACGAATCTCTCTACACAGATATCGAATGCTGACCCTAATTTTCTAAATAGATATCAAATTCTGGCCTTACCTCTCTAAATAGATATCAAATTCTGGCCTTACCTTTCTAAATAGATATCAAATTCTGGCCTTACCTCTCTAAATAGATATCAAATTCTGGCCTTACCTTTCTAAATAGATATCAAATTCTGGCCTCACCTCTCTATATAGATATCAAATACTGACGTTACCTTTCTAAATAGATATGGAATACTGACCCTAACTTCCTATACAGACAACAAAACACTTGACTTTAGTCTTCTATACAGATATGAAATAGTGGCTCTAACTTTCTATACAGACATCAGATAACAGAATATACCTTCCTACACCGATATCAAACACTAACTCTACTTTTTTTCAGAAATGAAATAATGAATCCATATTTCTAGACATGAAATACTACATTTACATTCCTAGAAACATATCAGATTCCTTCAAGGCTCAATCAAGTCTTTAAAAAAACTCTCAAAAAAGTTGTCTACCCTCATCCCCACCTCCTTTCCCGCGCTGCAACACGTACCATCACATCAAACCCCCTCCCACGTCTTGATCCACCTGGTCCAGGTGTGCATCCACACACACCTGTCTTCCCCCAACGAGAGAAATCTCATTACGAACTCTTCGGTGGCTTAAGGAACCCGAGAACGTAGATTTCCTCCCGTTTTTCTTTTCCTCATTCCAAAAATAAAGAAAACGGGGGGAAATCCTATAAACGATGAGGCGGGAGAGAGGGATTCGATGGCAATGCTTCCTTCCGGAACCAAAGATCTTCAGACTGGAAACACGTCTTGCGGTTGGCAACGAAGATGGAGTGAAGGGGATGCGACCTACTTTGTCACGTCAAAAGACAAGCTCATATATATATATATATATATATATATATATATATATATATATATATATATATATATATATACCTGGGGAGCGTCACCTGGATCATTACGTGTAGCAAACGTGTCAATAACGATGTTGAACTAACGGCCACACGACCGTTAACAGCCGTCGGCGGCCGAAGCCCACCCGGTGGTGCAATCACCTCACGGGCGCACCCGCGCGTAAACTCTACTTGGTAGGAAACCATAACAATATAAGTATAGATGCACCCAGGCACACTGGCCGGTCAGTAAGGCCCTATGTTCTCCCTTGGACAGGGCCTGGCTTAGCCTGTCGCACAGGTGTGGCGTTCAACTCCCCAAACCCAAGCTGGTGGCCTATTAGAACCCATTAGAAGAGATAATTGTGGCATAGGACTTCAGCTTTCGTTTCAACGAAGCCAGTGAGTCTATATATCATAAGCACCATAACTCCATATAATATCCTCAATATCCCAAGAATTACTGAAGGCTTCAGACGTTACACTGAATCTGAAACCATCCAGAGAGCATCGTATCATCTTCAATCGCGAGATAAGTACATACAACACACGCATTTTCCAAAAACTACTGAAGGTCTCAGAAGCTACATTGAATGTAAAACCGTCGCGAGAGAGCATTCCATTATCCTCCAACGCGAGATAACATCTGCTCTTGAAAACTCAGAGGCAAGAAACTGCAAACCTGTTACGGTTAAGTTAGTGCATGTAAATAACCTGTGTAATGGAATACAAAGTTAATGTATCCCCAAGCTGGGGCACCCGGAATCATGCCTACACTCTAGTTCACCTTTCATCACCAGGCATTGGAAAGTGACTGATGTTAAATGCGTTGAAGCTCAACACCTCATAATAACCACAAGGGAAATTCAAAGATAATTCATTCATATGCGTGAAAAAAAAAACGTCAACCAAGCGCCACTTTAATCCATCGACAATTGTAAGTACATCATGTAATTACCAAACCAAACAACTGAAAAATGTCAGGACTTCAACATATACTTCAGGCTTTCAGAATTCATTTACAGCCACACACACACACACACACACAGACGGGCAAGCGCAGACCCAGAAGCCCTCCCTTATGGGCACTGGGGGCAGAAAAAAAAGGCCCAAACCACACAAAAAAAGCAAAATCAAAGGGTCTGGAACGAGGGAATGACCAACACGGACTCAACTAACCTCATTTTTTTTTCCCTTTTTTTTTTTCTTTCTCTCTCTCTCATTCTACTTCTTCCGGCAATGAATTTGTGTCAGTCTGTAGCCTGGAGGAGAGAGAGAGAGAGAGAGAGAGAGAGAGAGAGAGAGAGAGAGAGAGAGAGAGAGAGAGAGAGAGAGAGAGAGAGAGAGAGAGAGAGAGAGAGAGATGGGCAGAGCAGGTTCATCATCAGCCAACTGTCTACTTCCTACGCGCCAGTAGAGCAGGAATGCCTGATATTCGTATCTGCTGTGGTTAGCCATAGAATGGGGGGGGGGACATTGGTGGGTTGGTCCGTGGCGTGGACCAGGGCACGTCTGGTCTATTACATGTACCGGAAGGAGATATCTGTGTCTACCTTACGATGGTTTGGGAGGTCTTCTACCCCCTACAGCTGGGTGTGGGACCTTACCTTACCTTATGTAAACCTTACGATGGTTTGGGAGGTCTTCTACCCCCCCACAGCTGGGGTCTGGCACCTTACCTTACCTTACGTATACCTTACGATGGTTTGGGAGGTCTTCTACCCACCACAGCTGGGTCTGGGACCTTACCTTACCTTACGTATACCTTACGATGGTTTGGGAGGTCTTCTACCCCCACAGCTGGGGTCTGGCACCTTACCTTACCTTACGTATACCTTACGATGGTTTGGGAGGTCTTCTACCCCCACAGCTGGGTCTGGGACCTTACCTTACCTTATGTAAACCTTACGATGGTTTGGGATGGTCTTCTACCCCCACAGCTGGGGTCTGGCACCTTACCTTACCTTACGTATACCTTACGATGGTTTGGGATGGTCTTCTACGACTGACCTGAACTGGTCTTTACGTTTGCCATTCACCACAGTCTGGTCTGGAAACAAGCTGTCTTGTTGTTCCTCTGTCCAAATCAGTCTATCGGATGCTGGGGCGCTTAACCAATCAAAAGACGCTTTACAATGAGGGTCGAAGTACCTCGTTCACTCACGACAGCAAATCAAATCCCTAATGAAGCAATCGCAAAACGAGAAACAACTTAAAAGAAAACGTGGTTTTTACCATTAAATATGTAAGAAAACGAAAATCGAAGGAAATGCGATGTATTTTGACACGCTAACGCACCAGCGTTGCGATCTACGTCTGGGACAGGTACGACACAGAAGGTCGTCGCTAATAGCGTAAGGTTTTACGACCCCATTCCCCCCCTCCCCCCACCCTAGCTCTGCGTCACTCACCCAGGTCACACAGACTACGTATATATAAACGGGTTCAATACATGTGTTTGACAGGGTTCAGTCAGATAGTGGGTGACGGTGAAGTATGGTGCCAGAGTGGAGCCCCCCCCCCTTAAACCTGACCTGACTCTCAGAGGTCAGGTCAGAGGTCACGCCACCACACACGGCTATCGTACCGTCGTTTTGAAGGGATGTACCGTCGTGCTCAAGGGGTCGTACATTGAGCAATCAAATCAGGGGAAAGTATAATAGCCAAAGGAGTTTCCTCTTCCCAACCAGCCATCCTTGAATCTCCTTCTTCGCCATCCCTGCCACCATGACACTGAGACTCCATTACCCCCCCACCTACATCGTCCCCTTAACAAAAGGCAATCCAAACCCTCGCTTCGTAAGACCGAAACCCTTACACGGATAAACATCTCTGAACTGTAAATTGTTTACAGTAAAAGAGCATTCGGGGAGGGGGGGAATTAAGGACCATAGACGTGAGACACCACAGAAGTAGAAACGTCTGAAGACGTTTATCTAGGTACCACAGAGAGGCAAACGTTGGTGAACGTTTCCTGAGAATTCCATTTCTCTTTTTGGAAATAATGAGAGAAGGTTGGGAAGAGAGAACGTGGAAGTCAGGAAATGCGGGTTGAAGAATATCCTTTGAGAGGACTGCAATATACAGGGAGAGTGTGGAGGGCCGGTGAAGTGTTGGTGAAGGGAGGGAGGGAGGGGGGAAATGGTGGAGGTGTGTGTGTGTGTGTGTGTGTGTGTGTGTGTGTGTGTGTGTGTGTGTGTGTGTGTGTGTGTGTTGGAGGGCGTGAGAGCAGACTGTGGGAAAGATAGAGTGGCGATGGTTGGAGGGTGCTGGGCTGCGTGTTGGCGGTAGGTGCGACTGAGTCAGTGTTGGTGATGAACAATGAAGGAGCCACTGAGGGTGAGCCACACGACGGCTGGTGATGGGGACGACTGTCGGTGATGGTGACGACTGCTGGTGATGGGGACGACTGCTGGTGATGGGGACGACTGCTGGTGATGGTGACGACTGTTGGTGATGGGGACGACTGCTGGTGATGGGGACGACTGCTGGGGATGGGGACGACTGCTGGGGATGGGGACGACTGCTGGGGATGGTGACCACGTTGGTGGCGAGTTGCACGACCACGGGTGATGGTGAGGGACTGTGACGACGGAGACGTGCTGAAGATAGATGCTGGGGAGAGAGAGAGAGAGAGAGAGAGAGAGAGAGAGAGAGAGAGAGAGAGAGAGAGAGAGAGAGAGTCCTGGGAAAGGAAAAAGGGGTGGCGCTTGTGATAGATGATAAAGTGGGGCGCGTTGTTCAGAGCTTATATAATAAGAAGTGGCTGAACGAGCGACCCGACCCTCCCTGTGGTGGGAGGAACTGGGGGGTAGTTCGGGTGTGTACATAAGACAATACGACAGACGGAGCGATGCTTATGATCTAACCATCGGCATCGTGCGGCAGGGGAGGAGGAACGTATCTCCAAACGTTACGACACATACGTATCTCCAAAACGTTACGACACATACGTATCTCCAAAACGTTACGATCAAAACACTGGATGGTACCATCACCTTCACTTAGCATGCAGCGCGACACACAGCTCACACGGTAGACACGATCGCCATGCGTGGCTCGGGGTGGGTTGCTGTGTGTGTGTGTGTGTGTGTGTGTGTGTGTGTGTGTGTGTGCTCAGGGAGAGAGGCTAACTATTGACAAAAGACCAGGACACCCTGTTCAACAGGACACCCTCCCTCCCTCCCTCCTGCAGAGAGGCAAGCGGGACAATGTGTTTGAGGGTCGTCCCTCTCCACATGCCTACCCTCTCAGTGATAAAGCAGTGCCTCCATATGCAGAGATGTTCTCACTGCAGTATTCACTGTCTAACGTTAGTGCATTCCCCGTCATATTCACTGTCCTACGTCTAACTATTCGGGTCCATCTGATATATACCCCAAGAAATAACAGCAGTTATGGAGGGTCTTTGTCCAATCACTTCGTGATAAATGAGAGGTCTGGTTCGTTCAAAGGACCACCACATCATTGTGGTTCTAAGCTAGCCTCTGACATCCACTGACCTTCCATCACTTTCGTAGCTTGTACGTCCACACTTTTCCCCCCTTCTAACATCTTCCTTCAACTTCAACAACCCACTTCAGACAACTCCACCACCAACTCGTTCTCCATAGGGGGTTAGAAATAGCCTACGCTCCTGAAGTAAAAGCCTGAGAGCTTTATCATGTACTTAAGCCAAAGGAAACGGTCAAGAAAGCGAAAACGGAGAGTTTCCCCTGCAAACCTGTCACTCCGGCTCAACACGCGGGTCTCTCACTCCGGCTCAACACACAGGTCTCTCACTCCGGCTCAACACGCGGGTCTCTCCCTCCGGCTCAACACGCAGGGTTCAGAAAGGTCCTTGACAAATGGTCGTAGGGAAAGCGTCCACACCTTGAGGGACGCCCGACGCGTGAAGACACTTGCCTCCGTGACACTTCGCTGCACTACGATCGCTCGGACACCCAGAGCGAGCTAGGGCGCGCCAGCAAGCGAAACCCAAGCAAGCACAAACAAACGAGGCGGCGCCCGCGCATGCAAGCACTCAAACATCACTCCCACCTCCCTCCACCACCACCACCACCACCACCACAAGCATAAAAGTGAGTCTTAAAACTAATCTTTGCGCCTATTAGCGCGCGCACGCAATCTAACTGGACCACATGCACGCACGCACACTCTCACGCAAATATATATAAAAACACCCGGCCAAACACAAGTCTAAAACCTTACTTTCACGCGTGCGTGCACGTGCAGGCACGTCGCAAAAAAGAGGACACACCACGTGGAGGCAAAAGCAACACGTGTTTCAACAACATGTGAGTCAAAGAACACAGGTCGAGGTACAGCCCCCTACCACCACCACACGCGTTAAAAAAAAACTTCCCTCGCTTAACTTTTACGTTCTGAGCCCACTCTCGCCCTCGACCAGGCAACCTTCCTCCTATACCGCAGCCCACCTCTCCTCAGCGACCACCTTTCATACCGAACTGACGTCGTCCATCCCATACCGCAACCCAGCGACCACCTTCCATACCGAACTGACGTCGTCCATCCCATACCGCAACTCCCCTCCACCTTCACGGCAGAAGGAAGGATGGGGGACACCTCATGCCAAAGTACTTTCCAGTCGACTGTGGCGAAGGAGGCGGGACACTTAAACACAAACACACACAAGCACGAACATGTCAAAATCATTACGCATATGTGAGACAAAGGAAGCAAGATGGACGTGTCTATCAAATGGTGGAGAGGAGTGTTAGGAGGTGCCCATCAAATGGTGGAGTGTTAGGAGGTGCCTATCAAATGGTGGAGTGTTAGGAGGCGCCTATCAAATGGTGGAGTGTTAGGAGGCGTCCATCAAATGGTGGAGAGGACTGTTAGGAGGCGTCTATCAAATGGTGGAGATCTGAGTGTTCAAATCTGGGTCGTCGGGACACTTTAGAAAGGGGAATACACAACTCCACTTCTGGAGGAAGTGCCGGGAGAGAGAGAGAGAGAGAGAGAGAGAGAGAGAGAGAGAGAGAGAGAGAGAGAAGAGAGAGAGAGAGAAAGATGAGAAAGAGAAGAGAGAAAGAGAGAGAGAGAGAGAGAGAGGAGAGAGAGAGAGAGAGAGAGAGAGAGAGAGAGAGAGAGAGAGAGAGAGAGAGACACGCTGGAGTTCCAAGAAGCGCTGGTGAGAAACAAGGCTTTTGGGATACGCGCTTACACGAGGGAGTTGAACAGGGGGGGATTACCTGTGGGAGTTGAACAGGGGATTACCTGAGGGAGTTGAACAGGGGGGATTACCTGAGGGAGTTGAACAAGGGGGATTACCTGAGGGAGTTGAACAGGGGGATTACCTGAGGGAGTTGAACAGGGGGATTACCCGAGGGAGTTGAACAGGGGGGATTACCTGAGGAAGTTGAACAGGTGGGATTACCTGAGGGAGTTGAACTGGTGGGTTACCTGAGGGAGTTGAACTTGGGGGATTACCTGAGGGAGTTGAACTTGGGGGAAGATACACGGCCCGTTGAAGTTCTTGATCGAACGACCGTACGACCAATTAGACGCGGTGATGACCTGACCTACGACTCCTTCGACGCGACTCTTGGGTATGATGCCCCTTGGCCTTTGACCTCAAAGTCAGGGTCAAAAAGGGCACCAGGCCATCATATCCCTCCAAAGGGTCATCCCGTTTCGCTCTGAGGGTCGAACCACCGTACCTCAAGTACTTGAGAATGAATGAAAGTGATTCAAACAGTAAAAGAGAAGAGGAAAATAAAGGGCAATGAATATGAAATCACAGCGGATGGCTACGAAGACGTGTGAAATCGAGGGAGATGGCAAAATTTGAAGCGTGTGTGCGTGTGTGTATGTGTGTGTGTGTGTGTGTGTGTGTGTGTGTGTGTGTGTGCGTGTGTGTATGTGTGTGTGTGTGTGTGTTGAGGGGGGGGATGGAAGTAGGAGGTCTTCTGAATAGGGGGGGGGGGGGAAGGGGAGGCAGTACGTAAACAACTCTGTCTTGCTGGTGGCCAACGTCTAAGAGATAAAAAATATTCACCATATTTACATATTATTTACATACAGGACTGTGTGGTCTTCTGTCACATGTTTAAGGGTTTGTGGTGGGTCCTTCTCCTGTGGTTGGTCTTCAGTCGTGTGCTTAAGTCTTCGTGGTGGGTCTTCTCCTGTGGTTTTCAGTCACGTGCTTCAGTCTTTGTGGTCTTCAGTCACATGTTTAAGTCTTTGTGGTGGGTCTTTTCCCGTGGTCTTCAGTCATGTGTTTAAGGGTTTGTGGTGGGTCTTTTCCTGTGGTCTTCAGTCACGTGCTTAAGGCTATGTGGCGGGTCTTCTCCTGTGGTCTTCAGTCACGTGTTTAAGTCTTTGTGGTGGGTCTTCAGCTGTGGTCTTCAGTCACGTGTTTGTGTGGTCTTTTTGTCACATGCTAGAGGGTCTTTTCCCCGGACTTTGACCTCCTGCATCATTAACAACA
>NC_092249.1:4624113-4636613 GCF_036320965.1 Panulirus ornatus
ATAGCTGGGGTCTGAGACCTTGCCTTACCTTACGTATACCTTACGATGGTTTGGGGAGCTCTTCTACCCCTACAGCTGGGTCTGGGACCTTACCTTACCTTACGTATACCTTACGATGGTTTGGGAGGTCTTCTATCCCCACAGCTGGGGTCTGGGACCTTACCTTACCTTACGTATACCTTACGATGGTTTGGGAGGTCTTCTATCCCCACAGCTGGGGTCTGGGACCTTACCTTACCATACGAGAAGTATCCTAACTTTGCCCCCAGATACTTGGGAAGTGTCCTAACTTTGCCCACTGTCAACAGACCAACACATCACGTAACTTGTTACATAATTCCATCATTGTAGCACAGTTCCCGGACCCTCTGTGCACCCTGTGTCCTCCTCTGTGCCACAGACCACACCACGGGGACCCTCTGTGCACCCTGTGTCCTCCTCTGTGCCACAGACCACACCAAGGGGACCCTCTGTGCACCCTGTGTCCTCCTCTGTGCCACAGACCACACCACGGGGACCCTCTGTGCACCCTGTGTCCTCCTCTGTGCCACAGCCCACACCAAGGGGTTCGAGTGAACCATAAAATTCGCAGCAGATGTCCCCCCCAAAAAAAAGGTAAATACAAAATAATTCTCGAAGCCAAGAGATCCGACTTTCCATAAACCCAAATAGTGGATGAGTTACCCTTTAAACCTCCCGTAGATGACACACACACACACACACACACACAGACACACACACACACACACACACCACAGTATCAAGCGCACGACACACTTACTACGACAAGGGGCTCCTGTCTCACACCTACATTCCGACGAAGAGAGGACTCGTAAAAACAAAAAATGAAGAAAAAAAGATTTTACGATGAGAGAGAGAGAGAGAGAGAGAGAGAGAGAGAGAGAGAGAGAGAGAGAGAGAGAGAGAGAGAGAGAGAGAGAGACGACCTTCCGGGGGCGTTCTAACGGGTCGTTAAGCGACTCTGTGTGTGTGTGTGTGTCTGTGTGTGTGAGGGAGTGAGGGAAGGGGGGGAGGGTCATTACAAGCGACCTAGTTAAAGAGAAAAATGAATGCTAATCATCAAACAGGTGTCTGCAGTTCGTGCTCCCATTGCCCCATTAATGGCGCTGGTATGATTATCTGTCATCTCTTTATGACGTGATGTGACACCGGGGGGGGGGGAGGGACCCACAGTGTCATACCAGTGACACCGTCTGGTCCGCCAGTGTCATGCGCGCCACCATGATGGTGCCACAGGTAATGCGGTATCATACATCACCATTCACCATCCTAACTACCATACACCATGCACCATCCTAACTACCATACACCATGCACCATTCCTTAGCTAATGGTATCATACATCAATGTACCATTCCTTAGCTAATGGTATCATACACCATGCACCATCCTTTAGCTAATGGTACCATACATCAATGTACCATTCCTTAGCTAATGGTATCATACACCAATGTACCATTCCTTAGCTAATGGTATCATACATCAATGTACCATTCCTTAGCTAATGGTATCATACATCATTGTACCATTCCTTAGCTAATGGTATCATACATCAATGTACCATTCCTTAGCTAATGGTACCATACATCAATGCACCATTCCTTAGCTAATGGTATCATACATCAATGTACCATTTCTGGGCTAAGGGTACCTACCATTATCCCATGCACCATCTCTCTCTCTCTCTCTCTCTCTCTCTCTCTCTCTCTCTCTCTCTCTCAACACGATCCCCCCCCCCCTCAGCCCCGTAGTCAGGCAGTGAAAACATACACAAACACATAGAAACACACACACAGACCCACACACACACACACACACACACGTCCCCCAAAACATCGCCGGGTGGGGGATTGCCTTAGCCACGGTGGCGTTCGAAGCAGCCCACGGGGCTTGTGGTATTTCACGCCACGACGCCCTTTGGGGATCTTCCGCGCTCTGGAGGCCCTAATGGTGCCCTTAAAAGTGTGTACCAACGCCCGGACCAGCGGGGCAAAGCCTGGGCACCACCACTCTCAAAATAACAATGTTCGCTGAACTGAATTTTCAAAATGAATTGCGAGCAATTCAGGTCCTTGAGTTTTCCTTGAGCACGACGGTACGGCGTTTAAAAACGACGGTACGGCGCTTAAAAACGACGGTACGGCGTTTAAAAACGACGGTACGGCGCTTAAAAACGACGGTACGGCGCTTAAAAACGACGGTACGGTGCTTGAGCACGACGGTACGGCGTTTAAAAACGACGGTACGGCGTTTAAAAACGACGGTACGGTGCTTGAGCACGACGGTACGGCGTTTAAAAACGACGGTACGGTGCTTAAAAACGACGGTACGGCGTTTAAAAACGACGGTACGGTGCTTGAGCACGACAGTACGATCCCTGAGCACGACGGTACGATCCTTGAGCACGACGGTACGATCCTTGAGCACGACGGTACGATCCTTGAGCACGACGGTACGATCCTTGAGCACGACGGTACGATCCTTGAGCACGACGGTACGGCGCTTGAGCACGACGGTACGATGCTTGAGCACGACGGTACGATCCTTGAGCACGACGGTACGGCGCTTAAAAACGACGGTACGGCGTTTAAAAACGACGGTACGGTGCTTAAGCACGACGGTACGATCCTTGAGCACGACGGCACGTGCGACTCTATTGTCGTGCTCAAGAATCGTGCCGTCGTGCTCGAGGGTCGTACCGTCGTGCTCGAGGGTCGTACCTTTATGCTAGGGGGGAAGAATGGGGGGGGGGAAGGGGTGTTATCAGCAAATGTGACGCAAAGACCACTGACCTTAGAGAGAGAGAGAGAGAGAGAGAGAGAGAGAGAGAGAGAGAGAGAGAGAGAGAGAGAGAGAGAGAGAGAGAGAGAGAGGAGCTGAGTACACAGGTGTCGGCAGTGTAACGGGAAGGCCTCCGCCGCTGGCCACAAGTCACAACCACGGTACACACACACACACACACACACACACACACACACACACACACACACACACACGTTCGCCAGAGGCAGGTGTGTGTGTGTGTGTGTGTGTGTGTGTCTGTGTGTGTATACACACGGGTACAGACACGGTCCTTGTATACATGTAAGATACTGGGCAACACGAGTGTAGATCTCTCTCTCCCCCCGTAACACACACACACACACACACACACACACACACACATACACACACACACACACACACACACACACACATACACACACACACACACACACACACACACACACACACACGAGAGATGGGGTCCCCACGAGTGTGTACGACTCCCTCCCCGTATAGCACAAACAGGATAAAATAAAAAGGCATTACACACGCATATCCAAATTACTGCAATTAATTAAATCAATCAAAACAACTGCCTGTGGGGCAGTAATCACATCCAGTCATACCCTCGTAATCACTTCTAATCATACCCTCGTAATCACATCCAGTCATACCCTCGTAATCACTTCTAATCATACCCTCGTAATTACATCCAATCATACCCTATATATACACACACACACACACACACACACAATCAGATATTCGGGTTTAAATACACAGTTTAAGTATATATATACGAGGCAGATGCACTCACGCAAACAAGGCGTACCTTGCGTAAATAGAGACGCGATTGCCACAGAAGGAGTCAAGCTTGAATATGCAAATTGAATGATTAAAGTGTTAAGTGCGAGACTTGAGCTTCATTTAGTCACACACTGGTCGAGGGTTCAGAGTGTGGGCGGATCAAGGCGCTGTAAGCACTACTGGATCTCTTAAGTTCTGAGTGGACAACAGGATCACATGAACCGAATCAGAAGATTACGAATATCGTGCTATGCCAAAGACGTGGGTCTGGGCGCGAGAACGGACGCTGAATATCCAAAGATCCAAAAAAAAAAATACGGGTGCGAAAGGGAAGTCGTCCTGGCATTCTACACTGTCCAAAGTCCTAACCCCCGACGCCCCCCAGTGTAGACGATCTAATCCATTAATTATCCCTTGAGGTCTTGGCCATTCTAACTACCCCCCCCCCTTCCCCCCACCACAGGCCACGAACTGATTCAGTACACAAAACAAAATCAAAAACCACTTCGTCTTCGTGCCATAACCGCTCCGTTTGCCTGAGGGTAGAAACAGCATCTCTTAACCCCGAGATGTAAACATGCATTCAAACCACGCCGGGGTGGAGTGGGGCCGGGGCGGGGCGAGGCGGGGCGAGGCGGGGCGGGGGGGCTAGCGGTCAGCAATTCGCGTGCGACGTGTGCAAGGCCCCCTCGTGAGTGTTGCAATGTCTGGTGCAACTTTCAGAGTCGGATTCTGTAGCCAGTAGCATGCAGAAGTTACAAGGATAAAAAGGAAAAAAAAATACGGGAAAAAAAAGGGCACAACACGAAGTTTTAAACGTAACGAGGGTAGGGTAAGGGAGTAGGGTAAGGAGGTAGGGTAAGGGGGAAGGGGGCTTGCTTTCCGTCAACTGCTGGGCTCTGAGTCGAGAAACCATGGGAAGCTTAATCAGCTCTTAAGCTTACGACCTCCTGGTATTTCAAGCTTGGAATGGACACAATGGATAACCCAGGTTTCTACAGTCATAAATCCCTCCTCCTCTATTTTTTATTGTCCATCTAACTATTCGAGGACGGATCATGCATACAGCATACACTCAAGAGGAGTGGCTGAACGTATGGTAAGTCTACAGAGGTTGCTGGAACCATGGGGTACAAGTCTTATCTCTAAACAAAGGCTTAAGTCCTACTTAGAGAGAAAAATAACGTGTGATCCCATTATAATTATGTCTTCGTATATTGTCACACGCCATACTGGGTGTTAGAATACAAACAGCCCCACTGTATCCAAACGACGATACACCAGGGGTTCGAAACCCATCCTATCCACTGTAAAAGAGGGGCGAAGGAGAACGACTATACACACACACACACACACACAAGGGGTTCGAAACCCATCATAGCCACTGTAGAAGAGCGACGAAGTCACCTAACACATACTCTCTCTCTCTCTCTCTCTCTCTCTCTCTCTCTCTCTCTCTCTCTCTCTCTCTCTCTCTCTCTCAAGAACCCAAAACAAGTGATAAAAATTATCCCACTGTCATAAAAGAGATTGGCGAAACTCGCCTATGTCTTTACCTACTGAGATCCGCTGCTGAATTAGACTTCAAAAACCACATCCCCATCCCCTTCCCCTTCGACTCCCGCGTACCATACCACCTCTCTCGAAGGGGTAAAGGGAACCTATCTTCACCCATCACCACCACCATCACCATCACCAAGGCCCTTATCTTTACTATCATCATGAGACAGACGCACACATACACCCGCCACACACACACACACACACACACACACACACCCTCGCGTGCCTCCCATTCCCTCTCATCCTCGCTACTCAGGGTAATGAGAGAGACATGAGACAAGAAAAAAAAATATGAAGGAAGCAATGAAAGAGACTGGAGAGAGAGAGAGAGAGAGAGAGAGAGAGAGAGAGAGAGAGAGAGAGAGAGAGAGAGAGAGAGAGAGAGAGAGAGAAGGAAACAGATGACTTGGTGGCGAAGGAGGAAGCGGAGGGAAGCGCGATAAGACTGCTGAGAAGAAGAAGAAGAAGAAGAAGAAGAAGAAGAAGAAGAAGAAGAAGAAGAAGAAGACGAAGAAGATAGGGGGTGGGGGGGGGGCAGGAGGAGGAGGAGGCCAGCAGCCAGGAATTGCAGGATGGTGGATGGGGGTGAATGGAGGAAGAAGAAGAAGAAGAAGAAGAAGAAGAAGAAGAAGAAGAAGAAGGGGGAAACTTTTCAAAAAAAAAAAAACCTTCCCCTCCCTCCCTTCCCCTTCCTAAGGCAACTGATGAGAAAGTCTCCTTCCCTCCCTCCTTCCTCTCTCCCTCCTCCATCTCCCAACGCTGTCACACACCACACGGAGCAGAAGAAGCACCCAGCATCGGGCTTGCTCGGCCGTACCGCTGGACCTTGGCAAGCCGCCCATATGGGACCCCAACCAGACCCTTGGAAAAACACACACACACACACACACACACACACACACACACACACACACCACTCCCGACCCGTCGTCCCAATACGTCCCAATACGTCCATTATCCCGGGGCCACATCCCAACCAGCGACAGATGAAATCCTTTCTTATCATCCCATCCCCATACCCTCATCTTCCTTCATCATCCCATCCCATCCCATCACCTTTCTTATCATCCCATCCCCTTATTTTGCGACACTTGGCCGCATGCGTTACGACACTGCCAATTTCTTAAAGACATCAATATTACCGAAAAGGGAAAAAGAAAAAAAAAAGGGAGGTTTTCGAGGTGATTCTTGAAGAACTCGAGGTCGAGAGAGAGACAGAGGGAGAGGACACACTTGGAGTGGATTAAAACACTTCCTCGAAGGCCCAAAACAACGGGGGTGAGGGAGGAGGGAGGAGGAGGAGGGCCTCTCTCTCTCTCTCACATACTTACTGAGCAATTTGCATTTTCCCGCCGACGCCGACGCCGACGTCGACGTCCCTCTGCGAGGCGTCCGGTGGGGCGCTAGTGTTGCGACCCTCCTGTTGCGTCTTCTTCAGTAGCATTGTCTTGGCCCCCGGAGCCTCTTACATATCCGCAGGGATGGGGGTAACTTAAGACCGCCACACCACCACTTCACTACAAACTCACTGGCATCCACCTCGCAACCCGCCGTCGTAAATTCACAAATCACCAAGGTGGTTGGGGTGTGTGTGTGTGTGTTGGTCGGTGGGCACCACCCCACTTTTATACTTATTCCTTTTTTTTTCTTTCTTTTTTTCTTCTTTGGGCACTTCACATCACATCACTAATGCCACCACGGCGGGGGTTTGGGGGGACAACTCCAGCGCGAGATAACCACCAAGGGATGAAATTCGATATAGGGTAGTTAACGAGCAGGAGGAGTAGGAGGAGGAGGTGGAGGAGGTGCAACTGGGAGGGTGGGGAAGAAGAGAGAGAGAGGGAGAGAGGGTGTGTGTGTGTATATATATGTGTTCTCTCCTGCGTTCACTGGCGCCTGGCGGAGGATATAGCGCGCACGTCCTACCTCTCCGACGTCCACAACACGACTGGCTCCCTCCCTCCCTGGCGGCGGCCTCCACCACCACACCCGCACCTGCTTGAGCGCTACTTCCACGTCCGCCCCGCAAGACAGACGGACACGCCACACACACACACACACACACACACACGTACTACCATACTCTCTCAACCCACGCCCATACCATCTCTCTCTCTCTCTCTCTCTCTCTCTCTCTCTCTCGTAGCGGTCACCACCAGATGAGGGGGGGGGGGGGGGGGGGTCAGCTCCACTGCCGAACATGTTGCCAGAACTTTTTGATAGAGCAAGGAAGCGAAAGTTCGCCCAAGATGAGAAAAGTCCCCCGTGATTGACGAAGCCAAAACACAAACACACACACACACACACACACACACACACACACACACACACACACACACACACACATATATATATATATATATATATATATATATATATATATATATATATATATATATATATATATATGTGTGTGTGTGTGTGTGTTTGTGTGTGTGTGTGTGTGTGTGTGATTATTACACGAAAGTGCATTTGGGAATTTTTCGCGTTTCATTTTCCCCGTGGACTCATAAGAATATATATATATATATATATATATATATATATATATATATATATATATATATTTATCATCACAGCGAGCACACAGCTATGCGGAAATCAGCGAGATACCGTAATCTATAACCTTAAAAAAAGGTTCTCTATTCTCTCTATACAACATACAGGTGTAAACCCACCACCCCACACTGCCTTCACCAGACAAAAGGCATTTTACGACACATCTCACAATGAAGCGAAGGACGACATTTAAATACCATCTCCCGATCACAATACGCCCCACTTGCAATCATCATCTTTAGCGACCCACGTCCATTATCCCTCCAATTGGCCGGATCATCGTTACCTCTGACGGCTCTGGCCTCTGTGCAGTTGCCGAAGGACGTGCCTGCTGGGTCTCGAACTCCCCCTCGCCACACCAACCTCTCGTCTCTTACATAACTGTTCTCAATCGCGGAGGGGGAATATATATATATATATATATATATATATATATATATATATATATATATATATATATATATATATATATATATATATATATTGGAAAGGATCACAATTTTGCGCGTGATCAAGTATATTCCTACGAGTCCACGGGGAAAATGAAACACGATAAGTTCCTAAGTGCACTTTCGTGTAATAATCACATCATCAGGGGAAGTTATCGTGTTTCATATTTATATATATATATATATATATATATATATATATATATATATATATATATATATATATATATGTTAATTTGGCCCTGAGGATCCCTTAATTTTAGGGTCGCTGATCTTTCCACATATTCCCAAGTGCCTGACGTGAGGTTAGGTTACTGCATGAGAGGGAGAGAGCGAGAGAGAGAGAAGCGTCGCCTCCGGCGTAAATCACGCCGGCAATGATGATTACGCCCTGGCGTAACGAGGGCCAGGAATGACCAGGTTCAGGGGTGGTTAGAGTGACTGGGGGGGTAAGGTAAGAAGATAGCTCCGGCTATTCTTGGACTGGCAGTCACGACTTCTGGAACAGTATCATCAGACATAAGATTGGCTGATCGTGGATTGCGCTGGAAGTGAGATTCGGCTGGGTGGGGGGGAGGAGGTTTGAGAGCGCTGACTGGCTAATCATGACGAGGCTGCCAGACGAGCGCGCGATCTACTTCGGCACGATTGGGTAACCTGTGATTGGGTTGGGTATAATACAACTGGGTTTGGTGAGGTGGCTGGGTTTGGGTAAGTTGGAGGTGGTTGGGTTTGGCCAAGTTGGAGTCTCACTAAATGGGCATTAATTAACCTCTATGTTAATCACAAGCTTAATCACTCACTCAAATACAAAAAAAAAGAAACATACGTATACTTAAATGGAGCATGGCTAGAGCAGACTAATCACCCAATAGTAATTGCCTCTCATTAACAACAGGTATGATAAACTTAATGACCCACAAATTTACGAATATTCGATGTGTTTCTTCAGGGCATCGAACCCATGCCAAAATAGATGGGTCCAGCGAGACAAAAATTGACTGGGGAAGGGGGGGGGGGGAGAGGGGGGGTCCTAATCTATTCGGAACAAAAGAGTGAGCGACGCAAGACTGCCAACAAAAGTTTGGGTGAAAAAAGAAAAAAAGTATCTCGTATGGTTTGAAAAAAAAAGAGGGGGGGGGGGGGGGTCAAAAAGTTGAGAATAAAAAGAGCCCCCTTGAAAAAAAAGGGCACATTAGCATGAAACGTCACACACAAAAATGGTGGCTGCCCTCGAAATGTTTCGTTAAAAAAAAGAAAAAGAAAAAAGTCTGCGTCGAAAGGCTGAGAGAGAGAGAGAGAGAGAGAGAGAGAGAGAGAGAGAGAGAGAGAGAGAGAGAGAGAGAGAGAGAATAAATTGACTGACAGATGACGGAAGACCAGACTGGTCTATGACGAGGTTATCTGCTGGAGGACAGTACATGGGAAAGCCAGATAACACAAGACCTGATGGTCTATGACCAGGTTATCTGCTGGAGGACAGTACATGGGAAAGCCAGATAACACAAGACCTGATGGTCTATGACCAGGTTATCTGCTGGAGGACAGTACTAATATCTTAACTTCCTTATCTACACACATGGAGACAGGAGGGAAAGTTACTTCCTCTGAACCAAAATCCCTTCCAAAACTCCACCAAATACAATGGTCCCATCCTGGAATGTCTGGGGCATGTCTAGACGGCTCGATCCAGAAAGACAAGCCTCCCAATTCCTGAAATATTCACGCTATCGCACTCCCACCACCTCCCAGAAGCAGCGAACCACCTCCCTCGCGCCATTCATCGCGCAGTCCACAAAAGGCGGCCTCCGTGTCTCCCAAGGGAGGGGGGGGGGGGGGGGTATTGTCACACCCCTCTACGTTCACATCCAGGGCCTCGGCAAGAGATGCATGTGGCATGCGAAAGGTGGGGAGGTGAGCAGAATAGAAAGGGTAGTGAGCGGTGGGATGAAGAAGTGAAGTTGTTAGTAATAGAGAAAAGAGAGGCGTCTGGGTGGTGGTAGTACTTTCAAGGAAGGAGTGCAAGTGACTGGGAGATGTATAAGAGAAAGCGGTATGAGGTCAAGAGGAAAGTGCGAGGGGATCATAAATAGGGTAAATGAGAGTTTTGAGTGCTATGAATAACGACACGTTGATCGAAAGAAACGAGCGTTCAACATATCAATATCTCTTTGTGAAAGTGTGTGTGTGTGTGTGTGTGTGTGTGTGTGTGTGTGTAGCTCCTAAGAGGCCGAGTTTAGCTATAATAAGTTTCTTAAGACTTCTAAAACGAGCACATCCGACCTCGGCGATACCCGAACCCGGCCATTATCCGAACTCACCCGGCGCCTGAGACCGAACTTAACCGGAACCCAAGTCAAACCAAGAATTCGACCCACATCCGAACCCCACCCTATCCAGACTGAACCACATCCGAACCCGACCATTCCCGAACTCGACCATACTCAAAACCCCGACCCCTCATCCGAACCAACCTAACTAGATCTTTTCCCAGACTCGAACCCGACCATATTCGGGCTCGAAGTCGAGAAGCCATTTTCCCCCCCACCCACCCTGACCCACCTTAAGCCAGACCACGGTTTCTGGCCCCAGTGCAGCGCTGTGGCTCGGGTAAGCAGCGCACATCTCGACACACGCCTGGTGTTCTCGCTTGCTCGAAAGAATGCGACCAAGGTCGCCATGTTCAACCCCAATAAAAAACGAGGATAAAGAATAAAAAAAATTTTTAAAAATAAATAGTATAAAATAAAATAAAAAATATAAAATAAGAATATTAAAAAAAAAAAAAAAAAAAAAAAAAAAAAAAAAAAAAAAAAAAAAAAAAAAAAAAAAAAAAAAAAAAAAAAAAAAAAAAAAGGGGGGTTAAAAAAAAAAAAAAAAAAAAAAAAAAAAAAAAAAAAAAAAAAAAAAAAAAATTAAAAAAAAAAAAAAAAAAAAAAAAAAAAAAAAAAAAAAATTAAAAAAAAAAAAAAAAAAAAAAAAAAAAAATAGGGGAGGAAAAATATAAAGTAAAAAAAGAATAAAATAAGAATTTAAATAAATATAAAAGGGAATATAGGTAGGGAAATTTGATAAAGATACAATCAACACACTTCAAACCACCATCATATATTTACTACAACTACAACTACAACTCCCACTTATTTATTTTACTAACTACAACTACTACTATACTACTATTTTTATCCCTACACAACTACTGCTTTTATTAATAAGAAAAAAAAGCATTATAACTCCAACTGCTACCACACTACTCTACTATTACTATACTACTACTACTATTTTTTAATGCTCCATACTACTAAACTACTACAAATACTACAAATATTTTTTAATGCTCCTATTTCTTACTACTATACTACTAATGCTATGCTACTATTTTTAATGCTCCTACTACCATTTACTACTCTACTACTATTACTACTACTATTTATTTTCTCTATTTTTTTAATGCTCCTACTTACTAAAACTACTACTATTTCTATTACTTCTATTTACTAATGCTTTGCTATTTACTTCAAATTGCTCCTACTCCCAAATATACTACTACTTTTTCTTTACTACAAATGCTATGTTTACTACTTCTAATGCCCCTTTCTACCACTATTTCTACTACTTTTACTATTACTACTACTCTACTATTTTTTAATGCTCCTACTACTACTACTACTACTAATTTCTTTTAAATTCTATACTAATGCTATGCTACTACTTTTTAATGCTCCTATTTACTTTTTCTACTACTACTTACTACAAATTAGGCTACTACTTCTAATGCTCCTACTACTACTACTTATACTACCACTACCACTACTACTATTTTTACTAAAAATGGGGGTGAAAGAAGAATTTATAAACGTGGACCCAGAGGCCAGCGGCCGGGTTGTTGCCTCCCTGGCAAACACCAAGGGAGGGGCCATTTTTTTTTAACCCCGGGAAATTTTTATCAGGGTTGACACGGGCATTTGTTTTGGTTGAACGCCCTTGGGTTTTTAGGGCCCATACATACTGGTGGGGGGGAAGAGGGGAAGGGGAGAGAAGGGGGGCAGAGTTTTGGTGGTTTTTTTTTATTCTCCCCGCTCTTGACTGAATATATAAAATATTTATTTATATTATATAAATATAAATATATATTTTTATATTTCCTATGAGACCTCGAGAAATGAAAAACGCAAGTTCCATGTGCACTCTTTCTGTTAATAATTCACATCATAGGGGGAGATTATATATATATATATACATATATATATATATATATATATATATATATTATATATATAAAAATATATATATACGCAGTACCTCCTCTATCTGATGATCTATTTCCCTACTTTC
>NC_092249.1:4641613-4669113 GCF_036320965.1 Panulirus ornatus
CCCACATTTTTGTGGTTGATATCATTGGTCGTCTTACTACACAAAATACGCAGAGGGAGAGAAATCCCTTTCAGCACCGCCACACCCACTCTCACGGCGTCCGTCTTGGCCAAGAACCAAACCCATGTTGACAGCTCATTAACCCCGTATTTAACATGGACTTCTGATACATTTGCACTGCTGTATTTACCCCCTAGTTAGTGTGGGGGGTTAGGGGGGGGAGGGGGTTGTTATAACAAACACTCTCACTATACGTATCTTTTCAAACGTATTAATCATGGGTGTTTTATTTCCCCACGCTCTGATATCAAAATAATAAAAGCGTTATGTATCTATCGCATCCAACGGCGAATGCGATAGATATGTAGTGTATGGGGGGAGGCGGTGGGGGAAGGGGGGTGGTCTATGTCTGTGTGTGTGTGTGTGTGTGTGAGTGTATGAAGGGAACGGACCAATGCTGTGGTGGACTATGACGAGAGAGTAACAGACCAATGCTGTGGTGGTCTATGACGAGAGTAACAGACCATTACTGTAGTGGTCCATGACGAGAGAGTAACAGACCAATATTGTGGTGGTCTATGACGAGAGAGTAACAGACCAATATTGAGGTGGTCTATGACGGGAAAATAACAGACTAATGCTGTGTTGGTCTATGACGAGAGTAACAGACCATTACTGTACTGGTCCATGACGAGAGAGTAACAGACCAATACTGGGGTGGTCTATGACGAGAGTAACAGACCAATATTGAGGTGGTCTATGACGAGAGCGTCCACGCTGATCCCCCACTTCACGGAACGGTCCAACTGTCTCGAAAAATGAGAATGAAGTGAGAGAGAAAAAAAAAGGGACGTAAAAAAAAAAGACATAAAAAACGTAAAAAAAGACATAAAAAACGTAAAAAAAGACATAAAAAAACGTAAAAAAAGACAAAAAACGTAAAAAGACATAAAAAAGTAAAAAAAGACATAAAAAACGTAAAAAAAGACAAAAAACGTAAAAAAAGACATAAAAAACGTAAAAAAAAAGATGAATTTTGAAAAAAGATAATTCAAAGATAATTTAAAACGACGTAAAAGGTAAAATAAAAAAAATGACGTAAAAAAAGACAAAGATGATTTTAAAAAAATAATTTAAAGATAATTTAAAAAGACATAAAAGGTAAAAAAAAAAAAAATGACGTAAAAAAAGACAAAGATGATTTAAAAAAAAAAAATAATCTATAGATAATTTAAAAAGACATAAAAGGTAAAAAAAAAATGACGTAAAAAAAGACAAAGATGATTTAAAAAAAACGATAATTTAAAGATAATTTAAAAAGACGTCAAACAGACATTATAAACAACGACAAATCAATTAAAAAAAAGAAAAAAAAACGAGATTTTGAGAATTATAAGATTAAAAGCAAGACCACACTGCATTAATCACTGATCATAATCAAATTAATCAAGATTAATCAGGAATTAACGAATGTATACGCGGGCTTCAGTGGTGTGGCGCGAGAGACGTGCGCTAGGTTCGAATCCCGGCTGCGGCGGTAGTCGGTCCACAGTCAACCCTGCTGTTCATCCTCCTCGAAAATGAGAACTGGTCGATAGATTAGTAAACTGAAGAAAATATACTAGAAGTCTACCTCACCAACGCATAGAAGATGGGAGTAGACCAGCCACACACCCCAACCCACCTCCCAAATGCCGTAGAAGTAGATGAGGTGGAGGGTAGATTGCATCTACCGGACTAAAATCACAACCACTACAACACTTTGTGGCCCACTACGGCAACACCACGGCTTGTATAGACGACACAACCGGCACAACCCATACACAAACCACGGCTTGTATAGACGACACAACCAGCACAACCCATACACAAACCACGGCTTGTATAGACGACAAAACCAGCACAACCCATACACAAACCACGGCTTGTATAGACGCCACAACCAGTACAACCCATACACAACACCATGGCTTGTATAGACGACACAACCAGCACAACCCATACACAAACCACGGCTTGTATAGATGACACAACCAGTACAACCCATACACAAACCACGGCTTGTATAGACGACACAACCAGCACAACCCATACACAAACCACGGCTTGTATAGATGACACAACCAGCACAACCCATACACAAACCACGGCTTGTATAGACGACACAACCAGCACAACCCATACACAAACCACGGCTTGTATAGACGACATAACCCATACGCAACACCAAGGCTTGTATAGACGCCACAACCAGCACAACCCAAAAAAAAAAAAGAGCGGTGGCTTGCTGCTTCCATGCCATAACCCCACCCAAAATGACAGGAGCAGCTCAATCCACAGCACAAAGATCAGCTATTAACCACAAGCCATTACACAGGCAGTGTGTGTGTGTGTGTGTGTGTGTGTGTGTGTGTGTGTGTGTGTGTGTGTGTGTTGAGCAACGTGGTCCACCATGACGCAGCCAAGTCATGGCCCCAACCAACCCCGAGGGAGCCATAAAGTAAGCCAAGGTATCCTCCCTCACCCACCCACCCACCATCCCCTCGCTGAACGCTTTCCCCTCCCTCAACCCCCCTCCTCCTCTCTCTCTCTCTCTCTCTCTCTCTCTCTCTCTCTCTCTCTCTCTCTCTCTCTCCCCCACAGGGCAGAAGCGTCACCGTTAGGCACTCGTAAGGTAGGCTGACTGACTGACTCTCTCTCTCTCTCTCTTCTCTCCTCTCTCTCTCTCTCTCTCTATCACTCTCTCTCTCTGGAGGGGAAACCCGCGTCATCTGCCTTTTCCACGCACTTCCCCCAACCCGTGTTACTCCCTTCCCTCCTCTTCCCTCCCTCCCTATTCCCTCCACACAAGTGACGAGATGCAGGACACAGAACCCAAGACTCGTTCTCCTTTGCTCTCCTGTTGTTGTTCTTGTTGTTGTTGGTGTGTGTGTGTGTGTGTGTGTGTGTGTGTGTGTGTGTGTGTGTGTATATGTGTGTGTGTGTGTGTGTGTGTGTGTGTGTTGACAATATAACAAATACCGCCATTATGGTCCCCCCTCCCCCCCTCCCCTCCTGGCGTAGCGATTAGCGTTCCCGACTTGTACGCATTGACGGGCCGCACGCCGGCCAGGGTCGAGCGCGTAGGTTCGAATTCCTTGGTAGCAGCAGTCGGTCCCACAGTCAATCCAGCTGTTCGTCATCCACTCGTGTAAGGTTGGTCGATAAAATGGGTCCCTGGCTAAGGCAAATTTTCATTCACTATACTTTGTCGCTGTCTCCCACGTTAGCGAGGTAGCGCAAGGAAACAGACGAAACAATGGCCCACACACGCTCACACAAGCACATATACATACCTATACATTTCAATGTATACATACGTATACATACACAGACAAATACATATATACACATGTACATATTCATACTTACAGCCCTCAGCCATTCCCGTCGCCACCCCGCCACACATGAAATGGCAGCCCCCCCCCCCCTGCACGCACGCGAGGTAGCACTAGGAAAAGACAGCAAAGGCCACATTCATTCACACTCAGTCTCTAGCTGTCACGTGTAATTCACCGAAACCACAGCTCCCTTTCCACATCCAGGCCCCACAAAACTTTCCATGGTTTAACCCAGACGCTTCACATGCCCTGGTTCAATCCATTGACAACACGTCGACCCCGGTATACCACATCGTTCCAATTCACTCTATTCCTTGCACGTCTTTCACCCTCCTGCATGTTCAGGCCCCGATCACTCAAAATCTTTTTCACTCTATCCTTCCACCTCCAATTTGGTCTCCCACTTCTCCCCGTTCCCTCCACCTCTGACACATATATCCTCTTGGTCAATCTTTCCTCACTCATTCTCTCCAATGTGACCAAACCATTTCAATACATCCTCACCAACAAACGCGTCATGTGTGGTTCTGGCCACGGAGTGAAAACGACCCCCCCCCCCAATCCCCGCCATCTCCAAACCCCCCAACTCCCCCCCCCCCTAAAAAAAAAAAATGAAATTCCAATTGACGTTAGACGCATTGTTGGATTTCCATAACATTTACAGTTTCAACTTATTTATGCCTGGCAACTTTTGGGCTATTTGGACCAGCCATTTTTTTTTTTCTTGACATTTACACAAATATTGTCTCTTTTTTCCCCCCAACGGAAAAATAGAAAAATCTATCTATATTTATAAATTTCGCGACGGCAAAAAAAAAAACGCAGATATTAATTAACTTTATTTACCATGCATTACATCCATCATGTTAATGGCGTTTCGCTTTTCAATGTTCTATTATTTTAAAATTTTATCTTGAAATTTCCCACTTAATTAAAAAATTTTCTAAATTTTACAAATTTTTTAAAAAAAAATAGTTTTTAAATCAAAGCTGAAAACTTTATTTATTGCGTGTTATATATATTTTTTAATATTTTATAAAAAATATTATATATTTTATAAAATATATTTGGGTTTTGTTAATATTATATATATATTATATATATATTTTTTTATTATATATATATATATATTATATATTTAATTGGCGTGAGAGGGCAAACAAGGTTTCCCATCGAGTATTTCTCAGGGCAATTGGGACCTTTTTCCCATGGGCGTTAGGGACCACTCGATCGATCCAAATGCACCGGTTCCAGTCAGAACTTTCACCACAGACACCGGGTTGACCAAATAAGGCCCACACGCCCTGGGACTGGCCCTGTGAAACCACCCCTCCTCGTGCCGCGGCTCCTCCCCCAAACACACCACACACAAAACACCTACTCAAAAACACACTCACATCAAAACCAACACACATACCAACACACCCACACAACACACACAACACTATACTCAAAATACATACTCACATTTCAAAACAACACCCCACAACACCAACAAAACTCAAAAACAACACACCAAAAAACACGTTTCCCCCCCAGCCACACTCAAACACACAACACACACACACACCAAACACGATCTCCCCCCCCCACACACACACTCAAAACACACACACACACACACACACACACACAGAACCCCTCCCCCACATACACACAACTCCCCCTCCCCCCACACACGCCCACGCACCCGCGCGCGCGAAATCAAACACCGACTTTCTAAACTCCATCCCAAACACCAACGCTGATATCCAGACCAATTCACACATGATCCACGACCAGAAATACTTTCTAACGTACCCGAGACAATAGCTTTTTCTTCTCTTTGTTTTTGTTTCCATCTTCTTCACAACCTGAAGCAGACGAAGACGTGCGCGCGTGTGTGTGTGTGTGTGTGTGTGTGTGTGTGTGTGTGTGTGTGTGTGTGTGTGTCGCTGGGGGGTGTGTAGTGGGGGTGGTCTGAGTCTGGTCTCTGTCCTCCCCTCCCCCACCCTCCCTACTCCTTTAATCCAACCCCACCCTGCCCACCACCCACCCCCTTCCCCTCTCACTCCCCTCAGAAAGGCCCTTTCCCCTCCCCTTCCCCTCCGTATTCTCTTCCCCCTCACTCCTAACTCACCCGCCCCTCGCGGTCGGTGACACGCCGTGGTAGCATGCCCAGCCCTCTCACTCACTCTCACTCTCTCTCTCCCCTCTCCCTCCTGTATCTCCTACTTCATTAAGCTTTCCGGGCTCGTCCCATGGGTCACTTCCACGCCCTGTGTGTGTGTGTGTGTGTGTGTGTGCGAGTGCGTGTGTGTGTGTGTGTGTGTGTGTGTGTGTGTGTGTGTGTGTGTGTGTGTGTCGTCTCCTAGGGACACACCAGCTCTCAACGGAGACCAGCAGATGGATGGCTTCCTCCAAACAGGAGGAGGAGCAATGACCATCTCTCTCTCTCTCTCTCTCTCTCTCTCTCTCTCTCTCTCTCTCTCTCTCTCTCTCTCTCTCTCTAGCAGCCCCTTCGACGCCCTGTAGCCCGGGGCCTTCTGTGACACCAAGTTTTGAATATATATATATATATATATATATATATATATATATATATATATATATATATATATATATATATATATCAGAGACGACTCTCTCTCTCTGTCTCTCTGTCTCTCTCTCTCTCTCTCTCTCTCTCTCTCTCTCTCTCTCTATATATATATATATATATATATATATATATATATATATATATCAGTTCCAATCCCCCACGCCACTCCCCTTCCTTCCTCCCAGGCGATGGTAAATGATAAAAAGCAGAAACGACACACACACACAAAAAAAATAGAGATCTCACACTCTCCTGCCCCCCCTCCCAGCCGAGATGGGGTAACAGGGATCCTATTCCTTTAAGTGCCCTATTATACTACCCCCCCATCCCTCTCGCCCCCCTCCCCCCCCTTTCCCCACTACAGCAGTGACAGGACTAACCCAACCCACCCACTACCCCCATCAGCAGTGAGAGGGCCCCCCCCCCCTCCAAAACCCAGGACGAGAGAGAGAGAGAGAGAGGGTGTTAGGGTTGTGTACATGACTACTTACGCGTACTTAACGACGTTATAAGTGCAGGGAGAGAGAGAGAGAGAGAGAGAGAGAGAGAGAGAGAGAGAGAGAGATCCTCTTACCCCCTCTATCGGCAGTGAAAATGGAAAATATATATATATATATATATATATATATATATATATATATATATATATATATATATAATCCTCAAAATTAACCTGCATTAAGACACTTCCTGCCACACTTCAGCTCTTTAATACCATCGCGAATAACACTGTCGGCAGTGCCCATGAC
Source organism: Panulirus ornatus (assembly GCF_036320965.1). Lineage (NCBI taxonomy): Eukaryota > Metazoa > Arthropoda > Malacostraca > Decapoda > Palinuridae > Panulirus > Panulirus ornatus. The sequence goes on from NC_092249.1 coordinate 4,648,324, forward strand.
GGGCACTGCCGGCAGTGACGGTGTGTTGGCACTGCTGAGCAAGAAGCAGTGCCACCACCCCACACCCTTCTCTCTCCCCCCCCCCCCGCCACCCACCAGGGACCGACAGAGTGGAAATGGACGAGTCACGCCACCAGTCCACCTCTCTCTCTCTCTCTCTCTCTCTCTCTCTCTCTCTCTCTCTCTCTCTAGCCTCGTCTCATGGCAGCTGGATCTCGCCGTAAGTACACCCAGTCGTAGGTTAGATTAGGTAAGGTCAGGTCAGGTCAGGTTAGGTTAGGTCAGGTCAGGTTAGGTCAAGTCAGGTTAGGTCAGGTCAGGTCAGTTCAGGTTAGGTTAGGTCAGGTCAGGTGAGGTCAGTTTAGGTCAGGTCAGGCTAGGCAAGTCTGTGCGAAGGTGGGTAGGGAAGGGGAGGGGGAGTGGGACCAGCAGTAACCCCCCAACCCCCCCACACACACTACGTTTAATCCGCCTCGACCATCGTAGACCTTTACGACTCGCCTCCCGGGGGGGGGGGGCTCTCTCCCACACCCCTCACCCTACGCTTTCTAATCTTCCAGTTTCTCCCCAAGCGTATTGAACGCTACTCCTCCATCCCCCCTTCCCAACCCCTTCCTAAACCCCTCTGAACAACCCATCTCAATCTACAGTGTTTTTCCCCCTTTTTCCCCCCTCTCTCTGACCCTTGACCCTTCCCCTTTCCTGACCCAGTCATCCTGACACCCCCGCCCCCCTTCCCCATGGTGATGTGTGGGGAACTACATTTTATAGCGTCCTTCTGACTAACGCAATTTACTAAGTCCCATACGCCATCTATGGTGAGTAAGTGTGTGTGTGTGTGTGTGTGTGTGTGTGTGTGTGTGTGTGTTATGGGGAGACAGTTTTACACTCGTGTTGTCTCGTCTCAACCTTGTAAAAATATATACACCACATTTTTCCTCTCAAATGTGTATATTATACACACCCAGGTACCCATTTATCGTCTACCCGCGATGGGAGGATGAGCACCTGGGTTGGTTGTGGGCCAACTGCAGCGCCTTGGATTAGGAAGCGCTACTCAGCCAATATTACTCAATTGTCTTGCTCAAGGATCGTACCGTCGTGCTGAAAGGCCGTACTGTCGTGCTCAAGGATCGTACCGTCGTGCTGAAAGGCCGTACTGTCGTGCTCAAGGATCGTACCGTCGTGCTGAAAGGCCGTACCGTCGTGCTCAAGGATCGTACCGTCGTGTTCAAGGGTCGTACCGTCGTGCTCAAGGATCGTACCGTTGTGCTCAAGGATCGTACCGTCGTGCTCAAGGATCGTTCCGTCGTGCTCAAGGATCGCACCGTCGTGCTCAAGGATCGTACCGTTGTGCTCAAGGATCGTACCGTCGTGCTGAAGGATCGTACCGTCGTGCTGAAGGATCGTACCGTCGTGCTCAAGGATCGTACCGTCGTGCTCAAGGATCGTACCGTCGTGCTGAAGGATCGTACCGTCGTGCTGAAGAATCGTACCGTCGTGCTCAAGGATCGTACCGTCGTGCTCAAGGATCGTACCGTCGTGCTGAAAGGCCGTACCATCGTGCTCAAGGATCGCACCGTCGTGCTCAAGGGTCATACCGTCGTGCTCAAGGATCGTACCGTTGTGCTCAAGGATCGTACCGTCGTGCTGAAGGATCGTACCGTCGTGCTCAAGGGTCGTATCGTCGTGCTGAAGGATCGTACCGTCGTGCTCAAGGATCGCACCGTCGTGCTCAAGGATCGTACCGTCGTGCTCAAGGATCGTACCGTCGTGCTGAAAGGCCGTACCATCGTTGCCTCAGGATCGACACCCGACGTCATCAAGGTCCATACTCGTACGTCTCAAGGCGTACGTCTTTAAGACCACGTCGTGCTGGGATCGTAACGTCGTGCGTCACAGGTCGTACGTGTCGGCTAAGGATCGTAACCGTGTGCTCAAGGTCGTACCGTCCGTCTCAAAGACCGATGTAAACTACCCTATACATCATCTCTTATCAGCACTCGTTCCACTTCGATCACATCAGAAATCGCGTCACAGGCATTTAAAACACAAACGGCGACAAGGGGGGTGTAATGTACGTGGGTGGATGCGACTAAAACAGATCGCCATTAAAAAATAACGCAACACTGATCCGGCATTTAAAAAATAACGCAACACTGATCCGGCATTTAAAAAAATAACGCAACACTGATCCGGCATTTAAAAAAATAACGCCTCAGAAAAAAAAAAAAAAGGGGAGAGGTTTACAGCGTCACACAAGGTGTGCCACTCCACCACACAAGAGTGACGCCGGGCGTGACGCGCCTGGCCTGCGGTGCGTCACCTGCGGTTACCAGGTGGTGAGAGACGGGGGGGCGCCTCCTCCTCACCCACCTGCCCAGCACACTGCGCCGCCTGCGGCGAGCAGGTAACAAGCAGAGGCGGAAGTAGTAGTAGCAGTAGCAGAAGATGGGGAGACTTTCCCTACTTGGCCAGCAGAAGGTACCGCCTGCAGGTAGCAGGTAAGAAGCGGTACCAGCAGAAGCAGTGCAAGTAGACAGCCACTCCAACAGCAAGTCCTTTTGGGCTTTCTTCATCTAAAGAAAACCCTTCAAAACAATATTTCTATCACACACGAAATTCACAATATTAATCTTGGGTGTCCTTTCCACCCAAAACCTACCCTTCAAAACCTACCCTTCAAAACCTACCCTTCAAAACCTATCCTTCAAAACCTATCCTTCAAAACCTACCCCTCAAAACCTATCCTTCAAAATCTATCCTTCAAAACATACCCTTCAAAACCTATCCTTCAAAATACAGAGTTCTGTTTCACTATATCTATACTGAAGTTAGAAAACACTACATCCTGGGCCTTTGAAAGCAAAGTCCGATGCTTTTGAAAGCAAAGTCCGATGCCTTTGAAAGCAAAGTCCGATGCCTTTGAAAGCAAAGTCCGATGCCTTTGAAAGCAAAGTCCGATGCCTTTGAAAGCAAAGTCCGATGCCTTTGAAAGCAAAGTCCGATGCCTTTGAAAGCAAAGTCCGATGCTTTTGAAAGCAAAGTCCGATGCCTTTGAAAGCAAAGTCCGATGCTTTTGAAAGCAAAGTCCGATGCCTTTGAAAGCAAAGTCCGATGCCTTTGAAAGCAAAGTCCGATGCCTTTGAAAGCAAAGTCCAATGCCTTTGAAAGCAAAGTCCGATGCCTTTGAAAGCAAAGTCCGATGCCTTTGAAAGCAAAGTCCAATGCCTTTGAAAGCAAAGTCCGATGCTTTTGAAAGCAAAGTCCGATGCCTTTGAAAGCAAAGTCCGATGCCTTTGAAAGCAAAGTCCGATGCCTTTGAAAGCAAAGTCCGATGCCTTTGAAAGCAAAATGTTACCTAATGACAAGTCACACCAGAACGTGTTGTGTGTATTTGGGCCACACATGACCCCGCTAGGCAGTCTGGGTCGACACCACAACCTCCCTCTCTGTACATGTCTCTCTCGAACACCATTTTTTTCCCCCCTCCACAATTCTCCTTTCTCCCCCAGCATTTTCTCCCTCACCGGGCAATGTTCTAGGCGGCTCTCCCTCGCTCTCCCTCTCTCACAATCCCCTCCCACGCCACGCGCTCCGAGGGGGGAGGGAAGGACATGTTTTCGCGGGGAGGCAAACGAAGTTAAATGTGGTTTACACACGAGGAGTTAAGGTAGGGACTTCAGGCTGGGGTTCGAGAGGAGGAGGAGGAGGAGAGAAGAGAAGGAGAGAGGAAAGAAGAGGAGGAGGAGGAGGAGGAGGAGGAGGAGGAGGAGAGAGGAAAGAAGAAGAAGAAGAAGAAGAAGAAGAAGAAGAAGAAGAAGAAGAAGAAGAGGAGGAGGAGGAGGAGAGAGGAAAGAAGAAGAAGAAGAAGAGGAGGAGGAGGAGAGAGGAAAGAAGAAGAAGAAGAAGAGGAGGAGGAGGAGGAGAGAGGAAAAAAGAAGAAGAAGAAGAAGAAGAAGAAGAAGAAGAAGAAGAAGAAGAAGAAGAAGAAGAAGAAGAAGAAGAAGAAGAGGAGGAGGAGGAGGAGGAGGAGAGAGGAAAGAAGAAGAAGAAGAAGAAGAAGAAGAAGAAGAAGAAGAAGAAGAAGAAGAAGAAGAAGAAGAAGAGGAGGAGGAGGAGGAGAGAGGAAAGAAGAAGAAGAAGAAGAAGAAGAAGAAGAAGAAGAAGAAGAAGAAGAAGAAGAAGAAGAAGAGGAGGAGGAGGAGGAGGAGGAGGAGGAGGAGGAGGAGGAGAGGGCATATAGAAGTACAATGTTACCAGCTGGAACCAGGAGATATACCACACGAAATACACCGAGTCACAGCAGGATCTTGAGATGGCAACAGTGTCCCCCCGTGGCCAATGATTTGTGCTCGTTCAGGTCAGGTCAAATGGCGTCAGCCAATCATAACCAAGGGCGGAATGGGGAGGGGGGGGAATCGTATCCGTCGTGGTCAGAGGAACGTACCGTCGTATTCCTGGCTCGTACCGTCGTGTCCCACGGCCCTGCACCGTCGTGCTTAATGATCGTACCGTCGTGCTCAATGATCGTACCGTCGTGCTCAACGACTGTACCGTCGTGCTTATGAGCTCACCAACTGGGTAGTTCTAACACTGGCGGCAACAATAACAGTATTCGGTTATCGTGCCTCGTTACGTACCCATCCTGGCCAACCACCTAACGACCATTGTTGAGCTGTTTGGCAGATGTCCGCCAAAATTGCTGGCATTCGCGGAACGCACGAATTCGCTTCATTGGCGGACGTAACGCACGCAACCAGACACCACACGTACGTCGAGAACAATGCCACGCCTGTGACAACGCGACGCGTTACGGGCCTGTGACGCCAGCGTAACTGAGCCGTAACGCATCGTCGACAACCTGTGACAGTCACAGTCATACCGCGTGTCACCAGTAATGCCCAAGCGCGACAGTCTTATGACAGTCACCAATTACCGTGGGGTCTCCCGTCGTGTCGTGCATGACAGCCCATGACAGCCATAGGTGACGTGGTCTGCCGTAGTGTCATGCATGACAGCCCATGACAGCCATAGGTGACGTGGTCTGCCGTAGCGTCATGCATGACAGCCCATGACAGCCATAGGTGCCGCGGTCTGCCGTAGTGTCATGCATGACAGCCCATGACAAGTCATAATCACCCAGGTCCGTCTCAGTCAGGCATGACACAGCGCATGACAGTCAGATGCATGGATGGCTCCTGGAAACGGTATGTCACTCCAACCTCCAACCAGAAGACAAGATTGTATATCCAGCGATTAACTTCGTCAAAAATCGAGATTCTCCGAAAAAAATTCATCTCATTTACCTGCAAAGACCAAAGCTCCTCTGATATTTCCATCGCGTCTTCGAGGACACAGAATGGGGGCCATGTCAATGCGAAGCCACACCAGACTAGGAAGCACATCTGAGCCTTATGATCTTGGCTGGTTTTCGCAAAGGTGATATTAATGGAATCAGTAGAATTACTTCGGTTACGTAGGGGTTTATACGAAGGCGTTTCTGTGACGGTGTGTGGGCGATGGGGTTCAACAGCAGGAGGAAGGTGGAGGCAAGCACAGGGCGTCGCAGTGGGCACCGAACATCCACCTAGGAGTGTGGCACAAGTGGGCCCTCCCGGCAAACGCTCATGGGTAAACACACACACACCCAAACCACAGCTGGTTGAATTACAGTGACACACAAGAGGTGCCTTTCCTCCTGGGGTCTAGTGCTGGACACTGTCCACTTCTTCTCTCCTGTGTCTTCCTATCATTACCCTCTTAAACTTCCCCATTCTGTTCCTTCTAACAATTCCGTCACTATATACATTCTCCGCTCGTCGCCTACTACTACTGTTCCATTCCCTTTCCTACTTCCCCATACCCTTCCTTTAACCTACCAAGGAATAGAGTGAATTGGAACGATGTGGTATACTGGGGTCGACGTGCTGTCAATGGATTGAACCAGGGCATGTGAAGCGTCTGGGGTAAACCACGGAAAGTTTTGTGGGGCTTGGATGTGGAAACCCCATTCCAAAACGTCCCTCCTATCCCTCAAACACTCCACCAACCATTACCACTCCTAAAACTCCAACCAATCACCCGTCTTCTACCACAACCTCTAACCCCAAGTCCGACCCTCCACCAACCCCAAGTCAACCAACCCCCACCTCCTCCCCGAGCGACAAGCTCCGCCCCTCCTCGCCCAACCTCGCCAGAGGGGCACGGAAAGAGGCAGGCAAGAACACAGGCCACGGAGCTGGCCGGGTGCAGGCAGCAGATGAACAACCCAGCCAACCTTCAAAAGCCAGCTACCCACCCAACCCCCGACCCCGATCCTACAAACTCGTCCCCTTCAAACCGCTTCGACTCCCCTTCCTAATAACCACACGTGTCCCTAGGATCTTTCTTCAAAAACCAGAGGGGTCTGGTCTCCATACATACATCGTACATGACCTACACTCCACCACACTCATTCTTAAGCAACATGAGATACACATTTCACACAAGAATCACAGACAATGATATTAAACTGTGGAATCTCTCCGGTCACATTTACCTGCCCCAGTCGAACAGGCCACTCCCAAACTTTCAAAAGAATGATGGTCCGTCGAAAAGACCACTCCCTCACCATCAATAGGACGACGGTCCGTCAAACAGACCACTCCCAAACCTTCAACAGGATGACGTTCAAACACACCACTCCCAAACCCTCAACAGGATGATGGTCCGTCAAACAGACCACTCCCAAACCTTCAAGAGGATGGTGGTCCGCCGAACAGATCACTCCAACACCATCAACAGGATGACGGTCCGTCAAACAGACCACTCCCACACCATCAACAGGATGATGGTCCAGGAAGAGACCACTCCCTTACCATCAACAGGACGACGGTCCAGGAAAAGACACTCCCACATCAACAGGACGATGGTCCAGGAAGAGACCACTCCCATACCGGAAGGTGGTCCGATCGGGTCGGGTCGGGTCCACCTTGCCCGTGCGAGCTGGGGAGCGCAACAGAATCATAAACTGCCGAAATCTGACACCATTAGAACGCGTGACTTTAAAGTGGTAGTCATGTGATGGTGGGGTGGGCAGTGTTCTGTTTGAGCACCAGCCAGGGTGGGAAGGGAACACCTTGTTGTGGAAGAGTGTGCCGGGAGGAGGAAGAGGAGGAGGAGGAGGAGGAGGAGGAGGAGGAGGTGTGGCACGACGAGAGCGGTCGGGGAAAATGGGACGTGGGATAGCCCCATACGACGGATAATTCTCTGGGAAATGTGACAAGCGAGACGAGAGAGAGGGACGAGAGTCAGCGGCGGCGGCGGTGGTGAGAGAGAGAGAGAGAGAGAGAGAGAGAGAGAGAGAGAGAGAGAGAGAGAGATGGTGGTGTAAGGGCCAGCGTGTGTGGTGGAGGAGGCGAAGAAGTCCTGACCCTGAGCACCCCTGGCTGTCAACATAGGGACTAGACAGGAGGAGGAGGAGGAGGAGGCGCGGCCCCTCGCCTCCCGCAGGAGACGACCTCCTCCTCCTCCTCCTCTTCCTCCCCCAAGGCTGCCAACATAAGGACCCTCGGACAGCAGGACTTCCTCACATCCTGTAGAGGAAGGAAGTCCTTACCTTACGGACAGCGGGAGCGCCTCGCCTCCTGCAGGAGACTCACCCCCGCGGGTTGCCTCCTGCATGCTGGGGAGCCGCCTCCTGCCTTTGATGCAATCAAGATCCTCCATTACGACACCATTACGATCTCTCACTAAGGCGTCTGGTGTGTGTGTGTGTGTGTGTGTGTGTGTGTGTGTGTTGCTTATGGGCGTGTACCATTCGTGTGGCGTTACCGGGCTCCGCCCTGCTAGAAGGTGACACTAGGAGTGAAAAAAAGGTCGTCCTTCTTGCGAGGGTGTATACCACTCGAAGGACGGCCTCGACAGAGAATCTCTCATTCCAAATGGAGCCTACCTTACCCTGCTACTGGATGCAGCGCAGGGGATTTGGCCCTGGGGTAATGATGATGATTGATAATACCAGTCGTGCATCATAACTATATCATATTCTTTTCTTTCAAACTATTCGCCATTTCCCGCGTTAGCAAGGTAGCATTAAGAACAGAGGACTGGGCCTCTGAGGGAATATCCTCACCTGGCCCCCTTCTCTGTTCCTTCTTTTGGAAAATTAAAAAAAAAAAAAGAGGGGAGGATTTCCAGCCCCCCGCTCCCTCCCCTTTTAGTCGCCTTCTACGACGCGCAGGGAATACGTGGGAAGTATTCTTTCTCTCCTATCCCCAGGGATAATATATATATATATATATATATATATATATATATATATATATATATATATATATATATATATCCTCCCCTACTGTATTTCTACCTCCAACCGCCTCACTGTACCCAATATGAGAGAGAGAGAGAGAGAGAGAGAGAGAGAGAGAGAGAGAGAGAGAGAGAGAGAGAGAGAGAGAGAGAGAGAGAGAGAGAGAGAGAGAGACGCCCTTGGCGTGGGAGTGTCCGGCAGGAGTCTCCCTCCCAAGGGGCGTGGCAGGGTCGCAGGAGAGGGTTAACGGGATCCGACACAGGGCAGAGGGCGTGGCGCAGAGTGCCCGAATGAGGAGGAGCCACGTCCAACCCCAGTGTCCTCTCCGTCTGCTCCTGCTGGAGGAGGGTTGTGGGGGGGGGGCTGACGACAAGAGGCGTCGGAGAGGTTCTCGAGCACTTGAACACGACGGTACGATCTCCATTGTGCACACGACGGTACGACCTTCCCTTGAACACGACGGTACACTCTCCATTGTGGACGACGGTACGACTCTCCATTGAGGACGACGGTACGACTCTTCATTGAGGACGACGGTACGACTCTCCATTGAGCACGACGGTACGACCCTACAGAGATAAAGAGACACGTGCTGAAGACAGTTATATGAGAGATAGAGAGACAGAGAACAGAGACTGTGAACGCACGTGCATACGTGGAAGTGTGTATACACGTGTACGACCATACACATGTGGCCGTGTGTACGTACGTCTGTGGGATTACCAGCTCATCCGTACACACGCACATGCGTCTTTGAGCACACGTGTATCAGGGAGTGTACACGTCTAACTGGTTCCCGGCGCGCGTCTGTCGGAGATCGGAATCTGTACCATCGACCTCCTTCCGTCTAACCTACTCTGTCGTCCAGCAGGAGGGGAAAAAAAATAGGTGGATATCCCCAAGTTACGTCTAGTGCACGAAGGTCACCCACCTACCATCATCACTGGCAGTGGAGGTGGGTGGCAGTAGACGGGTGGCAGTGGGTGATGACCAGGTGTGCAGGCCCCCCCAGACATGAAACACTAACCTACACCCACTCCCCACATCCCAACCTCTCTCTCTCTCTCTCTCTCTCTCTCTCTCTCTCTCTCTCTCTCTCTCTCTCTCTCTCTCTCTCTCTCTCTTTCATCATGCCTCGTCCACCTCTCACGCCTACCACATACCCGTCCTTGTTATTACCACACCTCGCCGTCCACACCGTACCCACTACTACCACCGAACCTTTCCCTACCACCACCACCTCGACCACCACACAGTCTCAAACGTCCCCTACCACCACTACTACTACTACTACTACTACCATGCTTCTATCTACCACCTACTACAATCACCCACCACCACCACACGCGCTTACACACTCAAACGTTAACTCTATCACTACACCACACGCCAGGGCCTTCAGCGTCCACCTGAATCACCACACCCCATACAACTATAGCCACACCTCTGTCTCCCACTCAAACCACCACTTGGTTGTCCCCCTGTACCACCACGACAACCAGTCAACCAGCCATACCTGGTGGTGAGGAGTGGTTCCATGTCAAGTTTTAGTCAGTCTGAGCACCGCTTCTGCCTCAAGTGGGGGATGGGTCGTCTGAACCACGACAAATTGGTGTTCCCTGACGACCCACAGTCTGGTATCATGGTACGAAATACCACAGTCTGGTACAATGGTACTAGTAACACAGTCTGGTATCACGGTACTCATACCACAGTCTGGTACAATGGTATCACGGTGTAAGATCTTTTGGGACCTGTGGCTCTCGGAGTTAACCAGCCTGCTCCTCCTTTCTATGCAAATCAGACATCCAACCACTTTACTTTCATCTACTTCGTGCAAATCGAAGTCTCTCTCTCTCTCTCTCTCTCTCTCTCTCTCTCTCTCTCTCTCTCTCTCTCTCTCTCTCTCTCTCTCTCTCCAGCACTGACCTACTGCCGTTGGGGTGAGAAAGATTTCTTTCCTCTCCCCCTCCTCCTCCTCCTCCCCTTGCCTGCCTGTCATACGTCTCCCCACGAGCCACACAGCGTGGAGGGTGAGGTTCTCTTGGCTCCAGATCAGTCCTTCGGGGTATCACACGCCACTTCGAAGTCCTCCAGGATTCCAGTATCCTCATTGAACACACACACACACACACACACACACACACACACAGAGTCGTGGTACGACCCTTGACCACGACGGTACGACCCTTGGGTATGACACACACACACACACACACACACACACACACACACGGGCAGATGGGAGAAGTCTGGAAGAACCCGTCACGCCTCCAGCCATGTGTGTACACTGGACAGCTCTCCAGTTAAGGAGGGCAAACAAACCAGACAAAAAGACTTCCTTAAACTGCTGCTGGGAACGCACAATGAGAGTTACCCTAATCTAAATAAGTACTTATTGTACTGAGAGAGAGAGAGAGAGAGAGAGAGAGAGAGAGAGAGAGAGAGAGAGAGAGATGAAAGGCCAGCTCTGTTCTGGGTACCACTCCCGAGGGCTAAGGTGAAGGAAGATACGTATACGTAAAGCTTCGAAATCAGAGAGAGAGAGAGAGAGAGAGAGAGAGAGAGAGAGAGAGAGAGAGAGAGAGAGAGAGAGAGAGAGAGAGAGAGAGAGAGAGAAACCACCCGGCAGCCCAGCCCTGGTTTCGGGGGTTGGACACCGTTCCTGAGAGAGATCGAGAGATCTAGAGAGAGAGAGAGAGAGAGAGAGAGAGAGAGAGAGAGAGAGAGAGAGAGAGAGAGAGAGAGAGAGAGAAGAGCAGGCGGCGGGGCTAAATATGGAGACACCGCTAACGGTGTTTGGAGACTTTGAGCCACGCAGCGGCGCCCACCCACCCTCGGGGAAGGGCGACCCTTACTACTACTACTACTACGGGCGTGGACGAGACGAGGAGACGCTCCTCCTCCTTCTGCCGCCCGCACGCCCGCACCGCACGCCCACGGGGTCGCACAGTCGGGATCCCGGGACTGGCGGCGAAATCCTCACTTAACGGGAACACCGAACATCAGCTTGGAGGCGGATCCCGAAGGAGGAGGAGGAGGGGGAAGAGCCCTTGGAGCATATTTCCCCCTGACGCGTCAAGGATGCGCCATGCATCCCTCTGACGTCCACACACACATACACACACACACACACACACACACACACACACACTGGGTGGATCACCGAGGCGACACCTAAACCTCAGGAGTTCGCTGGTGATCATTAGGGCAGCTGGCATTCGCTGCCGATGATGGCCCAGCTTGAGCTTTGAGCGTGCGATGATGGCCAGCTTGAGCTTGAGCTTGAGCTTGAGCGATGGATCCTCTTACTTCACGGCGCGCGACGTGTGCCACTAGGCCTCCTTCCCCACGGAAGATGAACGGATGGGAGGCGCGCGACGTGTGCCACTAGGCCTCCTTCCCCACGGAAGATGGACGGACGGGAGGGCTTAAGGGGAAAAAAGCAGATGCGCGTCCTTCCAGCGCACCAAGAAAACGTTGGACAGGTGTGGGGTGAGGGGAAGAGAGAGAGAGAGAAAAAAAATGGTCGCTTCTTTGACTTTCTTCCAGTGATGATGGCCTGGAAGCTTTTCGACCTTCCAGAGATGATGGCCTGGAAGCGTTTCGACCTTCCAGCGAGCGACGCGATCCTTCAGTAATCACATTTCTGGTTTTGATAAATAATTGTCTGCCATTATTCACGGATGGGATACGACTATAATCCTGCTGGTGGCTCCAACCACGACATGGAATTCCCTCAGTTGAAGGACCTTTGACGGCCTTTGGTTGGCGCACACTTTGGCCGAAGAAGAGGCGACGTTCGAAGACACGGAGGCAAACGAGGAAGTGAAAACCGGACCATAACACATGAATTTAAGGAAATATCAAAAAAAAATCGAGACGTCGTGAAAGGCGAAGTTACGTTTCATACGGGAGAGACGTTCGACCGAAGGCGTACGCACCAGATATTGGGCGGGAATAAAATATCCGGCTGGCTCTCGCCCTCCAACCACACACACACAGAGCCAGGCACGATACACGAGCATAAGCATCATCGTCAGAGAAGCGAAAATGAAATTATCGTCTTTGCAGCCGGGATGGTCGTCCAACACGCGAGCCCCTGCTGGTTTTGGGAAATCTCCCAGGCCCAGAAGAAGAGCTTTTTGGAGGGTCAAAGGCGAACAGGATGTACGATCTACAGCAAGCGACCACTGACCTCACACTTCGCCGAAAGCGACACTGAAGATGAAACAAAAAATCGCCTCGTTACGAACTGAACAACACCCTCGTTTACCCACTGGCCCAATCACCTAATTGAGACGAAGGTATTCTCCTGCCACTTGTTCCAGACGTGACAAGCGTTGTTTCCGCTGACGCCAAAGGCCCATTACGTGCATGTGGGAGCGTGCGAGGCCTCAGAACTGCCCTGACCACCTGAAGGTGGTGTTCGAGATTAAACAACAGGTGGTTTCCGCCATGACGTAGACGGCCTTTCAAAAGGGGACCCGGTGCAGTCGACGGAGCTAAACAACCCAGTTAACCACCCAAGCGACTAACCACCTAACTACCTGCCTGCACCAACACAAGTTATAACTAACGACACAAGTTGTAAATTACACCACCACAAGCTATAACTGACACCACAAGTTATAACCTGACACCACAACTCGTAACTAACACCACAAGTTGTAAATAACACCACCAAGTTATAACTAACACCACAAGTTGTAAATAACACCACAAGTTGTAACTAACACCACAAGTTGTAAATAACACCACAAGCTATAACTGACACCACAATTTATAACTGGCACCACAAGTTATAAATGACACCACGTTATAAATGACACAAGTTATAACTAACACCACGTTAAACAGATTTCTATTTCTAACTATCTGTAATTTCCTAGCAACTGTTCAACAAAGCCCAAAAGTTATAAGTAAGAACACAAGTTAAATTGAATAAAGATAATGGAAGGTTGCTACATAAAGATAATGGAAGGTTGCTACATAAAGATAATGGAAGGTTGCTACATAAAGATAATGGAAGGTTGCTACATAAAGATAATGGAAGGTTGCTACATAAAGATAATGGGAGGTTGCTACATAATGGAAGGTTGCTACATAAAGATAATGGAAGGTTACTACATAAAGATAATGGAAGGTTGCTACATAAAGATAATGGAAGGTTGCTACATAAAGATAATGGAAGGTTGCTACATAAAGATAATGGAAGGTTGCTACATAAAGATAATGGAAGGTTGCTACATAAAGATAATGGAAGGTTGCTACATAAAGATAATGGGAGGTTGCTACATAATGGAAGGTTGCTACATAAAGATAATGGAAGGTTACTACATAAAGATAATGGAAGGTTGCTACATAAAGATAATGGAAGGTTGCTACATAAAGATAATGGAAGGTTACTACATAAAGATAATGGAAGGTTGCTACATAAAGATAATGGAAGGTTGCTACATAAAGATAATGGAAGGTTGCTACATAAAGATAATGGAAGGTTACTACATAAAGATAATGGGAGGTTGCTACATAAAGATAATGGAAGGTTGCTACATAAAGATAATGGAAGGTTGCTACATAAAGATAATGGAAGGTTGCTACATAAAGATAATGGAAGGTTGCTACATAAAGATAATGGAAGGTTGCTACATAAAGATAATGGAAGGTTGCTACATAAAGATAATGGAAGGTTACTACATAAAGATAATGGAAGGTTACTACATAAAGATAATGGAAGGTTGCTACATAAAGATAATGGAAGGTTGCTACATAAAGATAATGGAAGGTTGCTACATAAAGATAATGGAAGGTTACTACATAAAGATAATGGAAGGTTACTACATAAAGATAATGGAAGGTTGCTACATAAAGATAATGGAAGGTTGCTACATAAAGATAATGGAAGGTTGCTACATAAAGATAATGGAAGGTTGCTACATAAAGATAATGGAAGGTTGCTACATAAAGATAATGGAAGGTTGCTACATAAAGATAATGGAAGGTTGCTACATAAAGATAATGGAAGGTTGCTACATAAAGATAATGGAAGGTTACTACATAAAGATAATGGAAGGTTGCTACATAAAGATAATGGAAGGTTGCTACATAAAGATAATGGAAGGTTGCTACATAAAGATAATGGAAGGTTGCTACATAAAGATAATGGGAGGTTGCTACATAATGGAAGGTTGCTACATAAAGATAATGGAAGGTTACTACATAAAGATAATGGAAGGTTGCTACATAAAGATAATGGAAGGTTGCTACATAAAGATAATGGAAGGTTACTACATAAAGATAATGGAAGGTTGCTACATAAAGATAATGGAAGGTTGCTACATAAAGATAATGGAAGGTTGCTACATAAAGATAATGGAAGGTTGCTACATAAAGATAATGGAAGGTTACTACATAAAGATAATGGAAGGTTGCTACATAAAGATAATGGAAGGTTGCTACATAAAGATAATGGAAGGTTCTACATAAAGATAATGGAAGGTTAGCTACATAAAGATAATGGAAGGTTGCTACATAAAGATAATGGAAGGTTGCTACATAAAGATAATGGAAGGTTACTACATAAAGATAATGGAAGGTTGCTACATAAAGATAATGGAAGGTTGCTACATAAAGATAATGGAAGGTTGCTACATAAAGATAATGGAAGGTTGCTACATAAAGATAATGGAAGATAATGGAAGGTTGCTACATAAAGATAATGGAAGGTTGCTACAAAATAATGGAAGGTTGCTACATAATGGAAGGTTGCTAATAAAGATCATGGAAGGTTGCTACATAAAGATAATGGAAGGTTGCTACATAAAGATAATGGAAGGTTGCTACATAAAGATAATGGAAGGTTGCTACATAAGATAATGAAGGTTGCTACATAAAGATAATGGAAGGTTGCTACATAAAGATAATGGGAGGTTGCTACATAATGGAAGGTTGCTACATAAAGATCATGGAAGGTTGCTACATAAAGATAATGGAAGGTTGCTACATAAAGATAATGGAAGGTTGCTACATAAAGATAATGGGAGGTTGCTACATAATGGAAGGTTGCTACATAAAGATCATGGAAGGTTGCTACATAAAGATAATGGAAGGTTGCTACATAATGGAAGGTTGCTACATAAAGATAATGGAAGGTTGCTACATAAAGATAATGGGAGGTTGCTACATAATGGAAGGTTGCTACATAAAGATCATGGAAGGTTGCTACATAAAGATAATGGGAGGTTGCTACATAATGGAAGGTTGCTACATAAAGATAATGGAAGGTTGCTACATAAAGATAATGGGAGGTTGCTACATAATGGAAGGTTGCTACATAAAGATAATGGAAGGTTGCTACATAAAGATAATGGGAGGTTGCTACATAATGGAAGGTTGCTACATAAAGATAATGGAAGGTTGCTACATAAAGATAATGGGAGGTTGCTACATAATGGAAGGTTGCTACATAAAGATCATGGAAGGTTGCTACATAAAGATAATGGGAGGTTGCTACATAATGGAAGGTTGCTACATAAAGATCATGGAAGGTTGCTACATAAAGATAATGGAAGGTTGCTACATAAAGATAATGGGAGGTTGCTACATAATGGAAGGTTGCTACATAAAGATCATGGAAGGTTGCTACATAAAGATAATGGAAGGTTGCTACATAAAGATAATGGAAGGTTGCTACATAAAGATAATGGAAGGTTGCTACATAAAGATAACGGAAGGTGCGATTGGAAGATAACCAGACACCCTGTAATGATAGAACACAAGATAACAGAAAAGCTAGAACACGATAAGAGATTACGCAACGCCTCTAATTCGACAAGCAAGATAACAGAACTCCCCATTATCTCCACGAGCAAGATAACAGAACTTACCTAACTTGACAAGCAAAGATACGCCCCCCCCCCCCATAACCCGCCAAGCAAGATTGAAACAAGAACCGCTGTAACTCGATATAAAAGATGAGAGGAAACTCCCACAATGTCAGACAAGCACGCAATGTTACACTACGACAAGCACGCACTGCTGCACTGCCGTGCGTCGCCGGACACGACAATGGAACTGACGTAAAGGCTTCTACGATGGAGAGGAAACACTAACCCCCCCCCCCCCCCCCGCCCCCCCGGGGGCGTCAATTACCGGGGTCTGAAGTAGACAAAGCTGGCCAGACTCTTCGTGCCCTTCGGGGG
This sequence comes from Panulirus ornatus, assembly GCF_036320965.1. NCBI lineage: Eukaryota > Metazoa > Arthropoda > Malacostraca > Decapoda > Palinuridae > Panulirus > Panulirus ornatus. Next base: position 4,664,821 of record NC_092249.1, read on the forward strand.
TGGGGTGGGGGATGGTTCGTTTCCCCCTTTTTTCATTTCTATATTGGGTGGTTTCTCCCGTTTTCTATTGGTGGGTCTTTCCGTTTTCCACGAGGGGGAGTTTTGTACCTTTTTCTATGTTGGTGGGTTTACCCCCCCTTTCCCTGTTGGTGGGTCTTCCCGCTTTCCATGGGTGAGTTCTTCCGCTTTCTGTTGGTGGATTCTCTCGTTTTCTATCGGTGGGGTTTCCCGTTTTCCATTACTGTTCTTCCGCTTTCTGTTGGCGAGTTCTCTCGTTTTCTATTAGTTGGTCTTGCCGTTTTCCACTGGTGAGTTCTCCGGTTTTCTCGTGGTGGATTCTCCCTTTTCTACTGGTGGGTTTTTCATATTTTCAAGAGGTGAGTTCTCCCATTTTCTGTGGGGAGAGTCTCCCTTTTCTACATGTGGGTTTTCCCGTTTTCCATTAGCGAGTTCCCCCGTTTTCTGTTGGTGGGTTCTCCAGTTTCCAACTTTCTTCTTCACCAATACAGACGCATCTTCGCCTGTCTTCTCTTCCACCTCACATATGCCAAAAGCATCAGAAATTAATATACATTTCCCTCGAAAGATCGTCATTTTGGATTCAAGCAAACACTAATTTGAGTATAATTACCATCATACCACGAATTCCTGTAGCTTTTTCACTCAAAAAAAAAAAAAAATTGTCTTTTCTCTCTTCTCTGGCTGCTCGATCACGCTTTCCCACATCTTCCCTTCCCCAATAGGTTGATGGGGTCAGAAACGAAGACACGACCTCCCCCCCCATTCCCCATTCTTCCCCCATTCCCCGTCAGTGCCATTTATTAACCCCCCCCTTTTTTTTGAGGGGGGAAGGGGGAGTAATCATATGGAATTATTGAAGTCTCGCTTCTGAGCTCGCCATCCCATCGGCCATCGCGCTCAAGGGTCGTGCACCGTCGTGCTCAAGGGTCGTGCACCGTCGTGCTTAAGGGTCGTGGACGGTCGTGCTCAAGGGTCATACCGTCGTGTTTAAAGGGTCGTACCGTCGTGCTCAAGGGTCATACCGTCGTGTTTAAAGGGTCGTACCGTCGTGCTCAAGGGTCGTGCACCGTCGTGCTTAAGGGTCGTGGACGGTCGTGCTCAAGGGTCATACCGTCGTGTTTAAAGGGTCGTACCGTCGTGCTCAAGGGTCGTGCACCGTCGTGCTCAAGGGTCGTACACCGTCGTGCTCAAGGGTCATACCGTCGTGTTTAAAGGGTCGTGCACCGTCGTGCTCAAGGGTCGTGCACCGTCGTGCTCAAGGGTCGTGCACCGTCGTGCTCAAGGGTCGTGCACCGTCGTGTTCAAAGGTCATACCGTCGTGTTTAAAGGGTCGTACCGTCGTGCTCAAGGGTCGTGCACCGTCGTGCTCAAGGGTCGTGCACCGTCGTGCTCAAGGGTCGTGCACCGTCGTGCTCAAGGGTCATACCGTCGTGCTATAGGGTCGTGCACCGTCGTGTTTAAAGGGTCGTACCGTCGTGCTCAAGGGTCGTGCACCGTCGCGCTATAGGGTCATACCGTCATGCTATAGGGTCGTACCGTCGTGCTCAAGGGTCGTGCACCGTCGTGCTAAAGGGTCGTAACGTTGTGTCTAAAGGGTCGTACACCGCCGAGCCTGACAGGGTCGTACACCGCTATAACCACCCACATGGCAAACGCTTCTCGTTTTCTTAATCAGCTCGAAACTATGAGGTGAAGAAAACGGGATCCGGCTCAAACCGTAAATCCAACCGGACACAGACACCTTTTTTGCGTGTGTGTGTTTTCGACGTCTGAATACAACTCTAGGGTGGGCGTGCGTAGACAGATGATCAACCTAACTTAAGCAAGGGAAAGTATTTTATAAGCAAGTTAGTAGAGAGAAGAAGAAGGAAAAATATTTATATCAAAAGACTCAACCTTCGAAAGGAAGTGAGAAAATGACCGAAAATAAAACGCGACACAAATCGTAATAAAATGACGTATTCGCGCATGCTTAAGCTTGAGCTGATAAGACAGGCACGGCATCAGTTAACATCCACTGATAACACACGTACAGTGCGTTACTGATAACACACGTACAGTGCGTTACTGATAACACACGTACAGTGCGTTACTGATAACACACGTACAGTGCGTTACTGATAACACACGTACAGTGCGTTACTGATAACACACGTACAGTGCGTTACTGATAACACACGTACAGTGCATTACTGATAACACACGTACAGTGCGTTACTGATAACACACGTACAGTGCATTACTGATAACACACGTACAGTGCGTTACTGATAACACACGTACAGTGCATTACTGATAACACAACGTACAGTGCGTTACTGATAACACACGTACAGTGCGTTACTGATAACACACGTACAGTGCGTTACTGATAACACAACGTACAGTGCGTTACTGATAACACACGTACAGTGCGTTACTGATAACACACGTACAGTGCATTACTGATAACACACGTACAGTGCGTTACTGATAACACACGTACAGTGCGTTACTGATAACACACGTACAGTGCGTTACTGATAACACAACGTACAGTGCGTTACTGATAACACACGTACAGTGCATTACTGATAACACACGTACAGTGCGTTACTGATAACACACGTACAGTGCGTTACTGATAACACACGTACAGTGCGTTACTGATAACACAACGTACAGTGCGTAACTGATAACACACGTACAGTGCGTAACTGATAACACACGTACAGTGCGTTACTGATAACACACGTATAGTGCGTTACTGATAACACATGTACAGTGCGTTACTGATAACACACGTACAGTGCGTTACTGATAACACAACGTACAGTGCGTAACTGATAACACACGTACAGTGCGTTACTGATAACACATGTATAGTGCGTTACTGATAACACACGTACAGTGCGTAACTGATAACACACGTACAGTGCGTTACTGATAACACACGTACAGTGCGTTACTGATAACACACGTACAGTGCGTTACTGATAACACGCGTACAGTGCGTTACTGATAACACACGTACAGTGCGTTACTGATAACACACGTACAGTGCGTTACTGATAACACACGTACAGTGCGTTACTGATAACACGCGTACAGTGCGTTACTGATAACACACGTACAGTGCGTTACTGATAACACACGTACAGTGCGTTACTGATAACACACGTACAGTGCGTAACTGATAACACACGTACAGTGCGTTACTGATAACACACGTACAGTGCGTTACTGATAACACACGTACAGTGCGTTACTGATAACACACGTATAGTGCGTTACTGATAACACACGTATAGTGCGTTACTGATAACACACGTACAGTGCGTTACTGATAACACACGTACAGTGCGTTACTGATAACACAACGTACAGTGCGTTACTGATAACACACGTACAGTGCGTTACTGATAACACACGTATAGTGCGTTACTGATAACACACGTACGGTGCGTTACTGATAAGTTAAATAACATGATAATGTTCGTCAAGTGTCCGGATGATTAATCATATCAGTTAAGTGTGCACCTTATCAGTTAAACCAGCAGTTAAGTGTGCACCTTATCAGTTAAACCAGCAGTTAAGTGTGCACCTTATCAGTTAAACCAGCAGTTAAGTGTGCACCTTATCAGTTAAACCAGCAGTTAAGTGTGCACCTTATCAGTTAAACTAGCAGTTACGTGTGCACATTATCAGTTAAACTAGCAGTTAAGTGTGCACCTTATCAGTTAAACTAGCAGTTACGTGTGCACATTATCAGTTAAACTAGCAGTTAAGTGTGCACCTTATCAGTTAAACCAGCAGTTAAGTGTGCACCTTAACAGTTAAACTAGCAGTTAAGTGTGCACCTTAACAGTTAAACTAGCAGTTAAGTGTGCACCTTATCAGTTAAACTAGCAGTTAAGTGTGCACCTTATCAGTTAAACCAGCAGTTAAGTGTGCACCTTATCAGTTAAACCAGCAGTTAAGTGTGCACCTTATCAGTTAAACCAGCAGTTAAGTGTGCATCTTATCAGTTAAACCAGCAGTTAAGTGTGCACCTTATCAGTTAAACTAGCAGTTAAGTGTGCACCTTATCAGTTAAACTAGCAGTTAAGTGTGCACCTTATCAGTTAAACTATCAGTTAAGTGCGCAAATGATCAGTATAATTACAAGTTAAGGGTGTAAATGATTAATTAAATTATGTGTTGTGTTACTAATCAACCTTTGCATGGGGGCTAAAGAACCTAATCCTACAATGTCTGTAGAGCACGTAGTTCGAATCCCTCGATGTGTCTCGA
>NC_092249.1:4674113-4704113 GCF_036320965.1 Panulirus ornatus
GAGAGGAAAGAATTCCAGCCCCCCACTCCTCCTCCTCTTAGTCGCCTTCTACGACACGCAGGGAATACGTGGGAAGTGTTCTTTGTCCCCTATCCCCGGGGATAATATATATATATATATATATATATATATATATATATATATATATATATATATATATATATATATATATATATATAGTACATATAGTACATATGGACAAATATAGTACATATGGACTCGCACTTTTCACAGAACGCATTGCCCTCCAATAGCGAGGACTCGAACCCCGCACCATTTGTGATCACGGCCGATGCGGTCAGCGTTCCTAGCTACCACGCAAATGGTGCGGGGTTCGAACCCTGCCTGTTGGAGGGCATTATGTGATAAATCATATATATATATATATATATATATATATATATATATATATATATATATATATATACATATATATATATATACTCATTGCCTCCTCAGATAATAACATATACTAACTTGGAACTTGACCATCTCAAGGGTTCGCTGAGACGATAAGCCAATTTAATTAAAACTTTCGCGGTACATAAATATCGCCTGTTCTTTAATAGTTTTGGAAATTCTTCTCTTTTTTTTCCCCCTTGAACGAACTGTATAAAATACTCAGAAGTCCAGGCAACATTCTGCGCTCTTTGGGGGGAGGGGTACGGTGCTGCGCAGTCGTCCGCAGCGCCGTCTACTGCGCAGGTGGGGGGTTTCAAGTCCTCTGACTCATTTCTGTTCTCTGCTGCGCAGGGATTTGACCAAAGCCGTCAAGTGTTTTGGTAGCGATGATGGCTACTGGCCTCCATCTATCACACGAGAAGACGGAGCTTTGAAGGCACTATCTATTGGGCTGTTCCCATACGACAATGGTTCGTACTGACATATCTATCAGGGGTCAATACACACTTGTTATTGACCTCAATACACACTTGATATTGACCTCAATACACACTTGATATTGACCTCAGTACACACATAATATTGACCTCAGTACACACTTGATATTGACCTCAGTACACACATGATATTGAACTCAGTAGACACATGATATTGACCTCAATACACACTAGATATTGACCTCAGTACACACTTGATATTGACCTCAGTACACACATGATATTGACCTCAATACACACTTGATATTGACCTCAATACACACTTGATATTGACCTCAGTACACACTTGATATTGACCTCTCTGAAGATCTTTAAATGTATATAGTTTTTTCTTTCTCTACGATGGTCGTTACATAAACCAGACTATCAACAATTAGAAAAATGGTATAGAATATTTTTGTGTAATATTCCTTTAAAAAGTATCATAGAGAGCATTTTGTATATTGATAAATGATGAGGGATGAAGATAACTTGATAAATGATGAGGGATGAAGATAACTTGATGATAAATGATGAGGGATGAAGATAACTTGATAAATGATGAGGGATGAAGATAACTTGATGATAAATAATGAGAGATGAAGCTAACTTGATAAATGATGAGGGATGAAGATAACTTGATGATAAATAATGAGAGATGAAGCTAACTTGATAAATGATGAGGGATGAAGATAACTTGATAAATGATGAGGGATGAAGATAACTTGATGATAAATGATGAGGGATGAAGATAACTTGATGATAAATAATGAGAGATGAAGCTAACTTGATAAATGATGGGGAGATTGAAGATAACTTGATGATAAATAATGAGAGATGAAGCTAACTTGATAAATGATGAGGGATGAAGATAACTTGATGATAAATGATGGGGAGATTGAAGATAACTTGATGATAAATGATGAGGGATGAAGCTAACTTGATAAATGATGGGGAGATTGAAGATAACTTGATGATAAATAATAAGGGATGAAGATAACTTGATGATAAATAATGAGAGATGAAGCTAACTTGATAAATGATGAGGGATGAAGATAACTTGATAAATGATGAGGGATGAAGATAACTTGATGATAAATGATGAGGGATGAAGCTAACTTGATAAATGATGAGGGATGAAGCTAACTTGATAAATGATGAGGGATGAAGATAACTTGATGATAAATGATGAGGGATGAAGCTAACTTGATAAATGATGAGGGATGAAGCTAACTTGATAAATGATGAGGGATGAAGATAACTTGATAAATGATGAGGGATGAAGCTAACTTGATAAATGATGAGGGATGAAGATAACTTGATGATAAATGAGGGGGAGATTGAAGCTAACTTGATAAATGATGAGGGATGAAGATAACTTGATGATAAATGATGGGGAGATTGAAGATAACTTGATGATAAATAATGAGAGATGAAGCTAACTTGATAAATGATGAGGGATGAAGATAACTTGATAAATGATGAGGGATGAAGATAACTTGATGATAAATAATGAGAGATGAAGCTAACTTGATAAATGATGAGGGATGAAGATAACTTGATGATAAATAATGAGAGATGAAGCTAACTTGATAAATGATGAGGGATGAAGATAACTTGATAAATGATGAGGGATGAAGATAACTTGATGATAAATGATGGGGAGATTGAAGATAACTTGATGATAAATAATGAGAGATGAAGCTAACTTGATAAATGATGAGGGATGAAGCTAACTTGATAAATGATGAGGGATGAAGATAACTTGATAAATGATGAGGGATGAAGATAACTTGATGATAAATAATGAGAGATGAAGCTAACTTGATAAATGATGAGGGATGAAGCTAACTTGATAAATGATGAGGGATGAAGATAACTTGATGATAAATAATGAGAGATGAAGCTAACTTGATAAATGATGAGGGATGAAGCTAACTTGATAAATGATGAGGGATGAAGATAACTTGATAAATGATGAGGGATGAAGATAACTTGATGATAAATGAGGGGGAGATTGAAGATAACTTGATGATAAATGATGAGGGATGAAGATAACTTGATGATAAATGATGGGGAGATTGAAGATAACTTGATGATAAATGATGAGGGATGAAGATAACTTGATGATAAATGATGGGGAGATTGAAGATAACTTGATGATAAATGATGGGGAGATTGAAGATAACTTGATAAATGATGAGGGATGAAGATAACTTGATGATAAATGATGAGGGATGAAGATAACTTGATGATAAATGATGGGGAGATTGAAGATAACTTGATAAATGATGAGGGATGAAGCTAACTTGATAAATGATGAGGGATGAAGCTAACTTGATAAATGATGAGGGATGAAGCTAACTTGATAAATGATGAGGGATGAAGCTAACTTGATAAATGATGAGGGATGAAGCTAACTTGATAAATGATGAGGGATGAAGATAACTTGATGATAAATAATGAGAGATGAAGCTAACTTGATAAATGATGGGGAGATTGAAGATAACTTGATGATAAATGAGGGGGAGATTGAAGATAACTTGATGATAAATGAGGGGGAGATTGAAGATAACTTGATGATAAATGAGGGGGAGATTGAAGATAACTTGATGATAAATGAGGGGGAGATTGAAGATAACTTGATGATAAATGAGGGGGAGATTGAAGATAACTTGATAAATGATGAGGGATGAAGATAACTTGATAAATGATGAGGGATGAAGATAACTTGATAAATGATGAGGGATGAAGCTAACTTGATAAATGATGAGGGATGAAGCTAACTTGATAAATGATGAGGGATGAAGATAACTTGATGATAAATGATGAGGGATGAAGATAACTTGATGATAAATAATGAGAGATGAAGCTAACTTGATAAATGATGAGGGATGAAGATAACTTGATGATAAATGATGGGGAGATTGAAGATAACTTGATGATAAATAATGAGAGATGAAGCTAACTTGATAAATGATGAGGGATGAAGATAACTTGATAAATGATGAGGGATGAAGATAACTTGATAAATGATGAGGGATGAAGCTAACTTGATAAATGATGAGGGATGAAGATAACTTGATGATAAATGATGGGGAGATTGAAGATAACTTGATGATAAATGATGGGGAGATTGAAGATAACTTGATGATAAATGAGGGGGAGATTGAAGATAACTTGATAAATGATGAGGGATGAAGATAACTTGATAAATGATGAGGGATGAAGATAACTTGATAAATGATGAGGGATGAAGCTAACTTGATAAATGATGAGGGATGAAGATAACTTGATGATAAATGATGGGGAGATTGAAGATAACTTGATGATAAATGAGGGGGAGATTGAAGATAACTTGATAAATGAGGGGGATATTGAAGATAACTTGATAAATGATGAGGGATGAAGATACCTCGATGTGGATATAAATTATTATGGGAGGTGGCAAAGATAACTTGATGATAAATGATGGGGAGATTGAAGATAACTTGATAAATGATGAGGGATGAAGATACTTCGATGTGATGATAACTTATGGGAGGTGCTAAGATAACTTGATGATAAATGATGGGGAGATTGAAGATAACTTGATGATAAATGAGGGGTAGATTGAAGATAACTTGATGATAAATGAGGGGTAGATTGAAGATAACTTGATGATAAATGATGGGGAGGTGGCAAGATAACTTGATAAATGATGGGGAAATTGAAGATAACTTGATGATAAATGATGAGGGATGAAGATAACTTGATGATAAATGATGAGGGATGAAGATAACTTGATGATAAATGATGAGGGATGAAGCTAACTTGATGATAAATGAAGGGGAGATTGAAGATAACTTGATGATAAATGAGGGGGAGATTGAAGATAACTTGATGATAAATGAGGGGGAGATTGAAGATAGCTTGATAAATGATGGGGAGATTGAAGATAACTTGATGATAAATAATGAGGGATGAAGATAACTTGATAAATAATGAGAGATGAAGCTAACTTGATAAATGATGAGGGACGAATATAACTTGATAAATGATATGTGATGATGGAGATTCCTGGCGCGATAGAAAATACGCACAGCATCAGTTCATACCAGCAGGACAGCGGCCTTAACGATAGCAGATGGCCATTAGCAATTAAGAACAGCAGTCAGAAGCTGCTCAGCAGACGCAGAAGCAGCAGCCACAGCAGGTACAACAGCGGCAGCAGCGGGCGTGTCTGCTGGAAGCAGAAGAACGGGAACAGCAGCAGAAGCGAGAACAGCAGAAACAGAGGCAGCAGGATGAGGCACAGCAGGTACAGCAGCGGCAGCGAGTGTGTCTGCTGGAAGCAGAAGAACGGGAAGAGCAGCAGCAGAAGCAGCAGTAGCGAGAACAGCAGACGCAGCAGCAGTGAGGGAGAGGGCGTTGTCTGCTGCCCGGGGGCCTGATGGCTTGTTAACAGCAGTGCTCCAGAAGTCTCCAACTAATTGAAAACGCAAAGAAGAGAGGAGGAGGAAGAGGAGGAGGAGGAGGAGGAGGAGGAGGAGGAGGAGGAGGAGGAGGAGGAGGAGGAGGAGGAGCAGCAGCAGCAGCAGCAGCAGCAGCAGCAGCAGCAGTAGAAGTAGAAGTAGAAGTAGTAGTAGTAGTAGCAGCAGGACGGAGGTATATTAAGGGGGAGGGTGAGGAGGAGGTTGGTTGACGGCAGAAGAGGCCACGTTGCCACCAGGGATTAAGGCTGGTCAACGGAGAGAGAGAGAGAGAGAGAGAGAGAGAGAGAGAGAGAGAGAGAGAGAGAGAGAGAGAGAGAGAGAGAGAATGAGACAAGGGTCCAGGATGGTGGCGACACTAGTGGGTAGTGATGACTGGGATTAAGTACGAAGAACTAATAATAATAATAATAATAATAATAATAATAATAACAATAATAATAACAAATAATATTGATAATGAATAACAATTCAAGATCGAAGCGTTCGTGGATACGATTCTCAAAAGTGGCGGGGAGAAGGGAAAGGAAACCGCAATGACCTATCCTCGTCTATCAACCACAAATGAACGTATAGGAAGCACCGTCCGTGGAGTCCCACGCGCCGATAATGCCTCCTTTCTCTTCGAAAGTCATCAATCGCTGTTGCAGGTCTCCGGTTCCCCCAGCATCATATATTTCCCACACGTAAACATCAAGATGACACTCTCTCACCTCTCTCTCTCTCTCTCTCTCTCTCTCTCTCTCTCTCTCTCTCTCTCTCTCTCTCACACACACACACACACGATGTAGCTTCGTGCGTCTGTGAGAAGCGACTTTCGCGTATCGACGTTCACTCCCAGCAGCTCTCACCGCTCAGAACGTAAACATGGCTGGAGAGAATCTTTTTTTACACAGTTTCCAGAACCCCCTTCAATTTCGCTCGCCGACACCCCCTTCGGGAGGCACACACCCAGCCATATGGTTCTGGAGGGTACAGCAACTTCCAGAATATGGTTCTGGAGGGTATAGCAGTTTCCAGAATATGGTTCTGGAGGGTACAGCAGTTTCCAGAATATGGTTCTGGAGGGTATAGCAGTTTCCAGAATATGGTTCTGGAGGGTACAGCAGTTTCCAGAATATGGTTCTGGAGGGTATAGCAGTTTCCAGAATATGGTTCTGGAGGGTAGAGCAGTTTCCAGAATATGGCTTAATGTTCCAGCTGTACTGAACAAAGCTCTATCCTCTCCTTCTCTCGCTTTCCAGGACGGTGGGTTGTTATATCTTGTTCCAGGAGTTACGACGTCTGACAATCTCGTTCCATGAGGGATGGGCCGCTGACAGTCTCGTTCCATGAGGGATGGGCCGCTGACAGTCTCGTTCCATGAGGGATGGGACGCTGACAGTCTCGTTCCATGAGGGATGGGCCGCTGACAGTCTCGTTCCATGAGGGATGGGACGCTGAGAACTTCGTTCCATGAGGGATGGGCCGCTGACAGTCTCGTTCCATGAGATATGGGACGCTGAGAACTTCGTTCCATAACAACGTGTCCAATTGAAAAAACGTCTATCCACTGACGTGTGTGATTGCTCTATGTGGCTTCCTATTTGTGTGTTAAGGCGAAGGGGAGGGAGGGTAGAATTCCACATTCGTGTTGCCCGCGTCTCTTACCCTTGTATATGTGTACCGTGTGTGTGTGTGTGTGTGTGTTTAAGACTGTCTTGGGCAATTTAAAGGCGCCAGGCTCCACCTCCTGGGGACGTTTAATGTCACGCCTTACCCCCACGTATACCTTACGATGCAGAGAGAATTTTAAACGCCATAATCTATTCCAGAACGCCTTGAAGTCAGGTCCTGGACGACAGTATATGAGCAATGTAGATGGCGACTCGAATCTCCAGCTGTGGCGAGCTGGCGACTCGAACCTCCAGCTTTGGCGAGCTGGCGACTCGAATCTCCAGCTGTGGCGAGCTGGCGACTCGAACCTCCAGCTTTGGCGAGCTGGCGGCATCATAGAAGCGGGTTATGAGAGAGTTGTCATCAGTACAGTACGAGGGGGAATTATTCAGAGGGTTGTAGCATCTGTACCCAGAATAGCAGGAAGGCAATTATTTTGAGGGTTGTAGAAATTGTATTATAGTATAAGGGGCAATAATACAGAAGGTTGTAGAAATTGTATTATAGTATGGGGGGGCAATAATCTAGAAGGTTGTAGAAATTGTATTATAGTATAGGGGGGCAATAATCTAGAAGGTTGTAGAAATTGTATTATAGTATAGGGGGCAATAATACAGAAGGTTGTAGTTACTGTACTCAATACAGCATGGGGGGGGGTAAATTATCTAGAGTCGTAACAATTGTATTCGATACAGTAGGAGGGGAATTATTCAGAGGCTGTAACAACTGTATTCAATACAGCAGGAGGGGCAATGACAAGGAGGTCTGGCAACTGTATCCCCTGTAACGAGGGTTTCGAACGTGGGCGGGCAGGAAGACCAAACGTCTGTACCAGTATGGAAACCGCTTCTCCATCACACCGTCCAGGGATATTGAGGTCTAGGCGGGCGCCGGTATGAGAAAGCAGCGCGTCTCCACCTTCCATCACCTTTGGCCTTCGTCGTCCCTCCAGCTGCGTGCTTCCAGTCCAGCCCCGGCATTGCGTCTGTGTTGCTTCCAGGGCTGCAACGCCTTCAGCCACACCACCGTCTGATCTACGGTGGATTTGATATCCATCAGGATCAACGTGTCTTCGAGGTCGTGTGGCACGCGCGAAGTAGGCCTGAGCTCCACACACACTAGACGCAAGTTACTGAGTACATGAGCACTGGGCTAAGATACAAACCTCCGACTCCAAACCAGATGTAGAGAGGGTTTTTTATGCCGTGTGTGTGTGTGTGTGTGTGTGTGTGTGTGTGTGTGTGTGTGTGTGTGTGTGTGACGCAAGCTCGCGCTACAAAGTTAAAAGTCATACCGTGTGCTGAATATCATTAGGTGGTAGGGGAACACAAGAGAGAGACACACGGGGTGGACCAAGACGATATATGTGCTCGCGCCTAACGTCGAAGACCCAACACACGTGGTAGATATACATGGCCAACCCCGTCCTGAAGTACATATGAAAGTTCAACTGGAATATCTGGATCCATGAAGTACACTACTCCAGGGCCCCCCAAAGAAGGGGGGGACCTGGATGTCCTTACCCTTTCCCCCTAGCCACAGAGGACTAAGGCCTTCCACTCCTGTTCGGCCAAGTCCTAAGGAAAGGTGTATATAATTAGTGCAGCCGGTGCATCTCACGATCTCGGGTGGGTAAAAGAAAAAATATATATATATATTAAGACACACAATGACGTCAGATCCTGAAGTGGGCTGGGTCGGTATGTCTGAAAAGGTTTACCGTTCGGTCTTGTGGCACCACTTCACCTTAAGATGGAATTGAAGGCTGATCCCTGGAATGCACACTTATTTTCCTTTAAAAATCTCTCTCTCTCTCTCTCTCTCTCTCTCTCTCTCTCTCTCTCTCTCTGTCTGTCTGTCTGTCTGTCTGTCTGTCTGTCTGTCTGTCTGTCTCTCTCTCTCTCTCTCTCTCTCTCTCTCTCTCTCTCTCTCTCTCTCTCTCTCTCTCCCTTTGTAATCTATCTCTGGAAGGGGAAATTCCTAAGGTTACTCTCTCGTTTCTCTTCAGGCTTCTGTTCGGTCTGGCTATGTGTGTGTGTGTGTGTGTGTGTGTGTGTGTGTGTGTGTGTGTGTGTGTGTGATTCCACTTCAGTAAACATATTCCTTAGATACGCAAGTCCCATTTTCTCTCTCTTTCTTCTTCTTCTTCTCTCTTCCTTTCCAGGAACCAGTATACAAGTACACATGTATACAAGTATACAAGTACACAAGTTCCATGGCGGTAGTTTCGATACTGACCGTTCGATTCATCGCTTAATGAGGCATTCCTCTCCAGCATCGGGAGTCCAATCGCTAATCGCAATCACCAATCCATCGATCCACGTTGGCCAGATCCAATCCCAATCGCCAATCCAGCGATCCAAGTTACGGGCCGTCTCCACAGACGGACTCGTTAGCACCCCTGCTCCCCAGTCATACAATCACCCACCCAACCCATCTCCCCCCACCCCAAACCTCCAATCCCCAATCCGGCCCGGCAATAAACAGTTTAATCGCACATTTCTGCCTCCTATGTCCTCACAGCACACCCTAGCCGTTCGCCCGAGCCATTCCCTTTCTTATCTGGATCTTTCGGGAACCCGTTCGCACACACGTCGCCCGGAACATGGGCCAACGCTATATATATATATATATATATATATATATATATCGCATGGAAGGTCAAGATACGACTACGGTACGACCCTTAAGCACGACGGTACGACCCTTAAGCACGACGGTACGACCCATGAGCACGACGGTACGACCCCTTGAGCACGACGGTACGACCCTTGAGCACGACGGTACGACCCTTGATCACGACGGTACGACCCTGGACCACGACGGTACGACCCATAACAACGACGGTACGACCCATGACCACGACGGTACGACCTTAGAAATCTGAGCACGTATACACATATATAAACAAACACACAAACACAAAAGCCCTCGTACAAACATAAACACCTGTGCGTATAACGCGTGTGTACACCCGCCCGCGTATAATGTACGCAACCGCGCCTACTATGCGTAATATACCGTGAATTTACGCAGCCCCCATCCGTTACCGTAGCCATGGCACGGGGAGCCATAAATACAATAAGGCTTAATAAGTTTCCACAAGCTTCATCAACTTGGTCTTATTAATAGCCACCCCGGGCAACACATTACAAGCTGGCCATAAAACACCTCAAATCACCTAATTACTCCGGGTAGTTTGGGTAGGGGGTAAGGCAGGCTGGTTGGTTGACGCGAAATCCCAAGGGATTACAGCAATCGCATCTCCCCCCACACCCCAACAGGCGGAGTCGCGGTGCCAAATCCCGCCCTCGAAAATAGATGGACAAGGGGTCGCGGTGCCAAATCCCGTCCTCGAAAATAGATGGACAGGGAGTCGCGGTGCCAAATCCCGTCCTCGAAAATAGATGGACAAGGGGTCGCGGTGCCAAATCCCGCCCTCGAAAATAGATGGACAGGGGGTCGCGGTGCCAAATCCCGCCCTCGAAAATAGATGGACAAGGGGTCGCGGTGCCAAATCCCGCCCTCGAAAATAGATGGACAAGGGGTCGCGGTGCCAAATCCCGTCCTCGAAAATAGATGGACAAGGGGTCGCGGTGCCAAATCCCGCCCTCGAAAATAGATGGACAGGATTAACGCAAGTCTTCGAGTCCATATGGCGATTACTTGCCACACATGTGAACCTAAAATAGATGTCGCCCGTTTGTGTACGAGTCTCGTCCTGGATTTATTGGATTTCCCCACCTTATTTTTCAGATTTCAATGGGGGAAAAAAAAGAGAGATAATTGCCAAGAGAACGATTCTATTGAAAAGGGATTCACGTGACAGCCGTCAAGGGGTGTTGAGAGAGAGAGAGAGAGAGAGAGAGAGAGAGAGAGAGAGAGAGAGAGAGAGAGAGAGAGAGAGAGAGAGAGAGAGACAGAGAGAGAGAGAGAGTCACATCAATATAATTCAAAGGTCTGGTCAAGCCTTTGGGGTGGGGGGGAGGGGGGGATAAGAACATCAAACCCATAAAAAAAAAACAGGTACAGTTGATGACCCATAAGACCTGGAGGTCAGCAATTGATGTCAATTGATTACCCTCCACTCCCCCACACTCCCCCACACTCCCCCACACTCCTCCCTCCGTTGGTGTTGCATAAGCAGCGACCTCGCCCTATCGTATGTCGACGACTGTGTGTGATAACACTATGAGTTGTCTGTATGTGATGATGTGTTGGCGATGGAATATGTATGTGTAAAGACGCATCTACATACTGGTGTGTGTGTGTGTGTGTGTGTGTGTGACCCTCGACCACACGGGTCCAGTACCAAGCCTGACCTCACCCGTGACCCCACGACCTTTGCGCCCAGCGTAGCGCCAAGTCACAAGTTCGCCCAATAACCTTTCCAGTGCCTGATTGGCTACAACGGGTTTTCAACTGCCTTCAAACACGTTTTACGCCGGCCGACACCAGCGCAGGAGAAACTGCATAACCCAACGGTAAAGTGGGACTATCATGTCGAATCATATCTTGTTTCTTTTTTTTTTGTGTGTGTGTGTGTTTAGCTGGGGCAACATGGGCAATGAGGCCCTAATCAGGGCCACACCATTAACGCGCTCTCTCTCTCTCTGTATATATATATATATATATATATATATATATATATATATATATATATATATATATATATATATATATAACATAACCTGAGCCAGGTATCCATTCAATCGAGCAAACCCTAGAGGGGTTGGACGAACAGCTGGATTGACTGTGGGACGACTGCCGCAACTAGGAATCGAACCAAAGCGCTCGACCCTAGGCGGGCTCCCGTGAATGCGACACGGTCAGGAACGCTGGCAGCCCACAAGCCATCATGACCCGGCCAAAATCTAACAAAAACAAAAACAAAAACATAAACAAGTTTTGAATTGATTTTTGTGTTTCTAGACGTTGCGAGAGAGAGAGAGAGAGAGAGAGAGAGAGAGAGAGAGAGAGAGAGAGAGAGAGAGAGAGAGAGAGAGAGAGAGAGAGAGAGAGAGAGAGATAAAAATGTGTGTGTGTGTGTGTGTGTGTGTGTGTTGTGTGGGGGAAAGAGAAGACAGCTGGTTAACACCTTCATTCCCCTAAGCTATACGCCACAGTGCGAGCAAGGCACCTGAGTGCTGCTATAGTTCATAGAAATAGAGGCGAACATGCGGGACTTGAGTGCTGCTATAGTTATAGAAATATAGGTGAAAATACGTCGTCAAGTTACAGAAGTGGGCTGAGAACCTCACATACTTCAACACACACACACACACACACACACACACGTACACACAGACACAGGCACACAAAGACACACGTACACACGGAACAGGAGAGTGATACATAATGCCAGTTACAGTGGTGGGCTGTGATGCCCCATGTTTTCAGTACAGCAATACACACACACATTACAGCCTCGGTTCAGCATCCCTCTGTATATATATATACATAAGCACAGCAGCGTCATGCACGACGCAAACTACATGACGCATCGTGGAATCCCCAACCCGTCCCACGACGCCTCCAGGACTTACGCGGAGCTAAATTACACACATTCCCCACAGGCTACGAAAACGCAGACACACACACTCTTTCACGCGTTTCCCCACACACACACCCACACCCACACACTCTCTAGGTCTTAACCCGGATCTAAATTACACACGTTCCCCACAGGCTACGAAAACACACACACACACACACACACACACACACACACAACACATACACTCTTACACATTCGTCCCCCCCACCCCTACACACACACAGCATACCCCCGCGGGGGATCGTAACTCCAGACTTGGAGGTACCCGAAGGAGCCAACTTTCCAAGGGCGTGTCCAACGCCGCCCCGCCCCAAAAAGGGTCGGTCGAGCGGTCCAGGCCCGGGTTACTGCTAGCTAGCTGGCTTCCAAGGCGACTGGATCGCTAGCGACGTTGGGAAAAGACGTGATGCGAATTACCAGGCGTTCCAATGGCCATTTGTATCGCCCCCGACTGGAAAGGGGGAGATGGGACTGGAAGGGCATGGAAGTGTGGAGGGCGGTGGGGGAGGATGAGAGAGTGAGAGAGGCTGTGAGAGTGTAATGGGGAACAGAGCGAAATGTTGGGTGCTGGAGCGCTTATGCTCCGCTGGAAGGCTGGAACGTTCTACCGTTTTCTTTTCTATTTTTCCTCATTAATTCAAAGTCTCAAGTGCCAGGACACGACTCCTGGCGTCGTTCTGTCGTTCTCACCCACCGTCGCCCCCGGAGCTCAGAACGGCTTCCCACGACCATCAGAGGCAACTCACAGCCCCCAGACTGTATTTAGAGACACAGACTCAAAGGAAAGAACGATAAAAACAAACACTTCCGATGGCAAAATCTATGCAGCGACTTCTGAGAGAAAACGAGGAAAAGGAGAGACTATGAGTAGTAAAGGAGAGCAGGGAAGAAACTTCAAAGGTATAGAACTTTGGACTTTCCTGGCACCTGACAGTATTGTGGATGGGGTTCTCTTCTCTCTCTCCTCTCGAGAGCAAAACTTTTTCGAAGTGAATTTGAAAATAAATTCGAGACGGAAATACCTTTGGCGAGGCAGGCAATGGTACAAAGTCTATTTGATCTTGTTTAAATGGAAGAACAATGGGCTGATGGATCCCTAACGAGGCCATTCCTTAGTGAGGAGACATAACTGGAATAAAATAAAGATGATCCAAAAAAAACTGTTAATATCAGGTATAGAGGAACATGCGTCTAATATGTATCCATCAAAGACAGTTACGGTTATCCTCAAGCATCAGACAAATTATTATTGAAAGGAATGATTAGAAATGCAGATATAAAATAACAGCCACTGGACTCATTACTATATGTATACAAGTCAATATAAACAAAACATTGGTCCGGCAACGATTTGAAGCGCAGGGAAAACGTGCAAAGAGAATCCATATTCAACGTAGAAAAAGAAAAAAAAACAAAAAAAAACAGTTAATATAAAGAAAACAGTCCGGCACGACTTGAAGCGTAGGCAAAACGTGCGAAGAAAATCCATATTCAACGTAGAAAAAGGAACAAAAGAAAAAAGCATAACTCAAAAGTTTATGTGTGAAAGTCTCGTCACATTTGATTGAGGGCACGAGAAACAATACTACGATTCCGAATGGTGTTTACCGGGGAAAATATTTTTCCGTGGCTTTCCTTTCGTACGTACGCACGACCACGAAATGACAAGACGACAACACGAATGGTGGAATTGGCCGTTCGTTCTGAAAGCCGAGGCGCGCGTCATCTGCCCACGAAGGAAGCCGGTTCTCTCAGCAGCGGTGAAGTTGCGCTCTCTCTCTCTCTCTCTCTCTCTCTCTCTCTCTCTCTCTCTCTCTCTCTCTCTCTCTCTCTCTCTTCTTCTTCTTCTTCTTCTTCTTCTTCTTCTTCCTTTTGTATCTTCCTCTCCTTTTCACAAGAGGGTAACTACACATTCACTCATATTGTTTGGTCAAGGATCGTACCGTCGTGCTCAAGGGATCGTACCGTCGTGCTCAAGGATCGTACCGTCGTGCTCAAGGGATCGTACCGTCGTGCTCAAGGGTCGTACCGTCGTGCTCAAGGGTCGTACCGTCGTGCTCAAGGGATCGTACCGTCGTGCTCAAGGATCGTACCGTCGTGCTCAAGGGATCGTACCGTCGTGCTCAAGGGTCGTACCGTCGTGCTCAAGGGTCGTACCGTCGTGTTCAAGGGTCGTCCCGTCGTGCTCAAGGGTCGTCCCGTCGTGCTCAAGTCTTGTACCATCATGGTCAAAGATCGTATCATCGTACTCAAGGATCGTACCATCGTACTCAAGGATCGTACCATCGTACTGAAGGATCGCACCATCGTACTCAAGGATCGCACCATCGTACTGAAGGATCGCATCATCGTACTGAAGGATATCGTCATTTTCGCCCCGAAGGACCGAACCTCCGCTCTTCAAACAAATCGCGTTATCAGTCACCCTCCTCCTTCACCTCCTCCTTCACCACCCTGTCAAGCCATGGCTTTGAGGAAGTCCCTCCCTACCTCCCCCTCAGCCTTCTACTCCCTTCCCTACTCTCCTCATCCTCGAAGTCCTCCGTGATTACTCTTTGTCGAGGGTCGAGTGACAACGCTGAAGCCGCTTTGGTTCTTCGCCTCTTTCCCCTCCCGAGTCCTCTGACCCTTGAGGAGCTCTTCTTCCTCCTCCTCCTCCACTCCAGCTGATTGAGACAACGAACGCACTCTCTTTCTGTACCCGTGGTATGAGATAGGAGTGAAGGTGCTTGCGTCGTGGATCACACGATGTCGTCCTTAAATACACGACATATCATGTATTCTTGGAGGGAGTTCATGTATTTTCGGAGGGAGTTCATGTATTCTTGGAGGGAGTTCATGTATTCTCGGAGGGAGTTCATGTATTCTTGGAGGGAGTTCATGTATTCTCGGAGGGAGTTCATGTATTCTTGGAGGGAGTTCATGTATTCTTGGCGGGCGTTCATGTATTCTCGGAGGGAGTTCATGTATTCTCGGAGGGAGTTCATGTATTCTTGGAGGGAGTTCATGTATTCTTGGAGGGAGTTCATGTATTCTCGGAGGGAGTTCATGTATTCTTGGAGGGAGTTCGAAGCATCATGCTTTCCATCTACCGAGTTCTACATCGCAATCTGATCTGCAAGGAAGAACGGAGGTTCTGTTACCTTCACGTCCTGAAGAAGAAAGATGTCCTTCCCCTGGAAACCTTGCAGTCATGTAAGTCTTCGAATTGGCGATGACGCAGAAGCAGAAGCAGCAGTAGCGACGGTGGGCCGAGCCGCTCTTACCTCACCCATACCTTGTGGTCTGGCTGAGTTGCTGGAGGTACCAGAGTCCTGGTTCTCTGTGGGAAAGATCTTGCAGTCTTCCTCACACAGCAGAAGCAGAAGCAGCAGGGGGCTTGGCGAGGCGTTGATCGTCCTTGGGGGCCCAGATGTGTCGAAGTAGACTACTGCCCCACACTCACTCCTTCTACAGGATGGTGTTGACAAGCCAGGCCTCACGTGAAGAAACCTCACTATCAAAAAAGACAGTTCAATGCAAAATCCTGCTACAGGAAACATGTCTCTCTTGTTTTGTTTTGTTTTTCTCTCTTATCAATCCCTTGGGTTGGACGGTACGACCATCGAGTAGTGAGGTCACGAGCCCTGAGCACTTCGACGTAACTCTTGAATATGATGGCCTTGGTCGTTGACCTGACCCTAAGTTTGAGAAGTTAGAAGGTCTAGTCATTATAGACCACGGTTTGTGCTGCCGTGTTCCAGTGTCGCGCCTTCTTGGTGTCCCAAGGGATTAAAACCAAGTCTTCAAGGGTATAGAATCCCATCTGCAATTTGCATCACACGACAGTCTTTTTTTTACACGACATACAGTTACCCTTCACCTGATCCCTTTCTACCCCCTACGCGGGAGAAATAGTAACCCATTACTCCACTCTAAGCAAGGGGGTGAGGAGGTCGGGGGATGACTCGCTTATTTCTCATACCTTCTTCGCCGAGTCGCTCGCTAAAGTCTGCGACAGCATTATCTCCCGCCGTTAACAGAGCGCCTTAACGCCGACCTTAAAAGGGATACGAAGCAGGGGGAACCCGGACAGCCAATCTAATCCTTCCCTGCCAAGTGACAATAAAACCAGGACGGCAGATGGAATTCCTCGTTCCTATCGCGTAAGAAACGCGTCGTGCCAACCGTAAATCTAAACCCCAAGGTCGATGATTAAAAGACTAATTCTCTGAGCATTTTTCCCCTCAAAGGATCGAAACTGAGGAGAATTGAAAACAGCCCCAGGATCATATTGCGATGAACGCCGCTGGCGTACGTGTATAGGGGAGTCGCTTCGATCATCCAGAGAGGGGAATCAAACCTCTTTTTCATTATCAACACACTCCCGCTGTGTCACTATCCCAAAACCAGAGCGTCACGCTTCTCTCTCTCTCTCTCTCTCTCTCTCTCTCTCTCTCTCTCTCTCTCTCTCTCTCTCTCTCTCAGGGCTGGAGTATCACAAGTCCCTCTCCGAAACCGAAAAAATTCATTGAACTCATCATCACTAAAACGTAGTGGTATATCATACTGCCCTCCCTCCCTCCTTCCCCCCCCCTCTCTCTCTCTCTCTCTCTCTCTCTCTCTCTCTCTCTCTCTCTCTCTCTCTCTCTCTCTCTCTCTCTCTCTGTTCTACACGTTAGGGGCCATTGACGGAGATCAGGTCTGTTCATGGCACATCTAGAGCGCTTCGGCAGCCGATGCCTTCCAAAAAACTTATGAAAACACCTGGAGAAAAAAAATAATCAAGTTCAACAGCAGGAAGGGACATATAATTCACCAGGGGTCCTCCCCTCCCTCCCTCCTCTTCGAGATTCATGTAATCCGATTAATACAATACAATTATATGATTAGCTAATCACCAAAGAACGACCCTGGGTGTCGAATCTCCAGACAGAGACGAAATAAACTCGACGGTACACACCAGCCAATGAGATCCACACAGCTGAGAAACCTGGAGCTTCTGTATCAATATAATCTATATCTCCAGTTCTATATATCTATACATTTTCTATGTCCAGTTCTATATATCTACGTATTTTCTATCCCCAGTTCTATGTATCTAGATATTTTCTATGTCCAGTTCTATATATCTATGTATTTTCTATCTCCAGTTCTATATATCTATGTACTTTCTATCTCCAGTTCTTTATATCGATGTATTTTCTATCTCCAGTTCTATATATCTATATATTTTCTATCTCCAGGTCTATATATCTATCTATCTTCTATCTCCAGTTCTATATATCTATACATCTTCTATCTCCAGCTCTATATCTCTATGTATTTTCTATCTCCAGTTCTGTACATCTATATACTGCCTATCTCTCTTGTCTATCTTCCTCTTCCTGACTCCTGTTGACCAACGCTTGATACGACGTGGAACAAACAGAAGCAGCAAGGTGCAACGGGAGGAACAGGAGCATCAAACAGCTACAACAGGAGACGCAGAGGCAGCAACAAGCCACAACAACAGGATGGGCAACAGTGACAATAACAGGGCCAGCAAACAGCTACAACAGGAGACGCAGTGGCAGCAGCCAGCCACAACAGCAGGAGCAACACCAACAGCTACAGCAGGAGCAGCAGGAGGAGCAGCAGCAGGAGGAGCAGCAGGAGGAGCAGCAGGAGGAGCAGGAGGAGCAGCAGGAGGAGCAGCAGGAGCAGGAGGAGCAGCAGGAGGAGCAGCAGGAGCAGGAGCAGCAGGAGCAGCAGGAGGAGCAGCAGGAGGAGCAGCAGGAGGAGCAGGAGCAGAAGGAGCAGCAGGAGGAGCAGCAGGAGGAGCAGCAGGAGGAGCAGGAGCAGGAGCAGCTGCATAAGAAGAAGCGACACAGAGCCACCGCTTCATATACGGCAAAGTCAATACTGTCTGCTTCCTCCCTGCTGTGAACGAGAGGGGCCGGGTTGGGGGGGGGAGACGCACCGCCCACACTATGGTGTGGGTGTTGGGGGGGGAGACGCACCGCCCACACTACGGTGTGGGTGTTGGGGGGGAGACGCACCGCCCACACTATGGTGTGGGTGTTGGGGGGGGAGACGCACCGCCCCCACTATGGTGTGGGTGTTGGAGGGGGAGACGCACCGCCCCCACTATGGTGTGGGTGTTGGGGGGGGAGACGCACCGCCCCCACTATGGTGTGGGTGTTGGGGGGGGGGGGGGGAGACGCACCGCCCCCACTATGGTGTGGGTGTTGGGGGGGGGGAGACGCACCGCCCACACTATGGTGTGGGTGTTGGGGGGGGAGACGCACCGCCCCCACTATGGTGTGGGTGTTGGGGGGGGGAGACGCACCGCCCCCACTACGGTGTGGGTGTTGGGGGGGGGGAGACGCACCGCCCACACTATGGTGTGGGTGTTGGGGGGGGAGACGCACCGCCCCCACTATGGTGTGGGTGTTGGGGGGGGGGAGACGCACCGCCCACACTATGGTG
Source organism: Panulirus ornatus (assembly GCF_036320965.1). Taxonomy (NCBI): domain Eukaryota; kingdom Metazoa; phylum Arthropoda; class Malacostraca; order Decapoda; family Palinuridae; genus Panulirus; species Panulirus ornatus. Next base: position 4,693,127 of record NC_092249.1, read on the forward strand.
TGGGTGTTGGGGGGGGGAGACGCACCGCCTTATCCTCTTTCTTTTGACGACTTGACCCCTTAAGTACGACCCCTAACATCATGAATAGACGACTTAACCCCTTAAGTACGACCCTAACATCATGAGTACGATGACGTAACCCTTGAGTACGACCCTAACATCTTAAGTACGACGACGTAACCCCTTAAGTACGACCCTAACATCATGAGTACGATGACGTAACCCCTTAAATACGACCCCTAACATCATGAGTACGACCCTAACATCTTAAGTACGATGACGTAACCCCTTACGTACGACCCTAACATCATGAGTACGACCCTAACATCTTAAGTACGACGACGTAACCCCTTAAGTACGACCCCTAACATCATGAATAGACGACTTAACCCCTTAAGTACGACCCCTAACATCATGAGTACGATGACGTAACCCCTTAAGTACGACGACGTAACCCCTTAAATACGACCCTAACATCTTAAGTACGACGACGTAACCCCTTAAGTACGACCCCTAACATCATGAGCAGGACGACTTAAAACCTTTGAATACTACGACTTAACCCCCCGTGAGTGTGACGACTTAATCCCCCTTAAGTACGACTACTTTTCAACCACCATGAGATCCAACACTTATACCCTGAGGAGGTGGACAACTTAACTACTTAAGTGGGACAAACTTACAGACATACGGACGGATAAAGGTGGGGGTGTGGGTGGGTGGGTCACTATGAGGTTCGAACCCCTCTCTCCACACAGCATAAAAACACATGGATTCAACCCACGACATTAAATACCCTTCCCCTGGGAAGAAAGGGGCTGGGGGAAAAAAATGGGCAAAAATCGGTATAGTTTGAGGAACTGGGTTAAATGTATAGGTAGTGGGAAGTCAGCTCACCACTGTGATTACACAAGACCCAGTGTTAAACTACTGACAGATGAAAAACAACTGTGGACCATCTTAACACTGAAGGTTAACATCGTCCATCGTCAATGTTAATTAACCAGTGAAACTCTCTCTCTCTCTCTCTCTCTCTCTCTCTCTCTCTCTCTCTCTCTCTCTCTCTCTCTCTCTCCCAAAGATCTGTATCGTCTGGCAGCCTCCTTCACCCACCTCCCACGCCTCTTCCATCCACTTTCCCCACGCCTCCTCCATCCACTTTCCCCACCCCTCCTCCACCCACTTTCCCCACGCCTCCTCCACCCACTTTCCCCACCCCTCCTCCATCCACTTTCCCCACCCCTCCTCCACCCACTTTCCCACGCCTCCTCCACCCACTTTCCCACGCCTCTTCCACCCGCCTTCTCTGCCTCTTCTACTCATCTCATCTGCCCACTTTTCCTGCCTCTCTCTTACACACACACACACACACACACACACGGTCCCCCCTCCTCTACCCCCCCAACTTTCCCTATACACCCGCAACTCTCTCTCTCTCTCTCTCTCTCTCTCTCTCTCTCTCTCTCTCTCTCTCTCTCTCTCTCTCTCTCTCCCACAAGACAGCGTGAGCGGCAGCCTCAGAGTTAACATAATCAAATAGCATAAGGTCTCTACCCCCCACCCTGGCCACTCCCACCCTGGCCACTCCCACCCTCCCACACCTCTGGCGGCCTAATGGCATACTAAATCTCCCCACGTCCTCTCTCTCTCTCTCTCTCTCTCTCTCTTCCTCTCACCACCCGTTTATCATCTCTTGCTCTATCTCCCGTCTCCCTCCACGAAGCCCTGTTCCCTAGCACTGTCCCTCCTCTTCCGCCGTGTGTGTGTGTGTACCCCATCTCTCCATTTCGCTATCTCCATCTCCTCCTGGCTTCCGCTATGTTAACCCTCTCTCTCTCTCTCTCTCTCTCTCTCTCTCTCTCTCTCTCTCTCTCTCTCTCTCTCTCTCTCTCTCCAAACTGTTTATCATCTCGCCTTCTGCTTCTATCCCCCCCCCCCCCCTGCGTTCATTCATCTAATTTCTCTCCTCCTTACTTGATCACTCCGACTTCTCCTTCTTCCTTCCTCGGGGTGTCACCTGGCAATTTCACTTCCCTCCCATTATCATTTTTATGCCTCTATTCGCTCGCTTTACAGCCTTCTTTATACGCTCCCCCCTCTCTTCCTTTCGTCTCATCTGGTGTGTCCTTCTTCCCTCCTTCATCGTGTATCGCTTTCTCTCCTCCGCTTCCCATCTTCATCCGCCTATTTTCCCTACTCTCTCTCTCTCTCTCTCTCTCTCTCTCTCTCTCTCTCTCTCTCTCTCTCTCTCTCTCTCTCTCTCTCAGCTCAATCGACACCCGTATCTCCCAGATGTCAAAGGTCGTATCATCTCCCCCCTTCACCTCCCTAGTGCACTGCCACCACCACCACCATCACCACGCCCCATCATCATCGCCCCTTCAGACGCCCTCCCCATCTTCCTTTCGACGCCTTCCCCCATCTTCCTCTTCGAAAACCAACCCATACCATCACCCATTACAACCCAGGAACGGGAGCCCCTTCCCTCTTTCTAACCCCTCACCACACGACCATACTAACAACCCCCTTCATCCCTCTATCACCTACCCTAACCCCACTCTCCGCAACCCTCTTTCTACATGGACACCGCGACCCGTCGATGTGGTAGACGATGGTAGGCCTCCGGTAATGGACTTCAACTACCACAGTGGCTAAGAATAGGGCCAGAGAGCAATGAGACTCCTCGAACCACGCTCTCCCGGGGCCCTCAGTCAATCACTCATCCTCACACATGAGGGACATCTGTGAGGATCAGTGAGGCTTTTACCCCACCACCTCATACATTAAATTATCTACCCACACTCGATTTTTCCGAAGTCTAGAATTCGTTCTCAATGAATTCTCCCAAAATCAATATACCGCAGAGGCTTTCCCATTGTAAATCGAACAACATGGACCCTCTTACTTCGTAAATCGAATACCAGTCAATTTACGTAAAATGAATGCCAAGTTCCAATTTTGCTTCGTGGATCGAATACCACAAGAAAAGTTTTTCGTAAATCGAGTATCGCAAGAACATTTTCTTCGTAAATCACTTACAAGAACATTCTCTTCGTAAATCACTTACAAGAACATTTTCTCCGTAAATCACTTACAAGAACATTTCCTCCGTAAATCAAGTAACACCGACACCACTTCTTTCTGTATCGTAAACCACAAAACATTTCTGATTCCAGAGCTATTAAATTCATCCTACAAGCCGCCTTTGTTCCTGAAAACGGAACAGCATTGAGCAGATTATATATATATATATATATATATATATATATATATATATATATATATATTCCTATGAGTCCACAGGGAAAATGAAACACGATAAGTTCCCAAGTGCACTTTCGTGTCATAATCACATCATCAGGGGAGACACAAGAGAGAAATATAACAGTCAGTTGATATACGTCGAAGAGACGTATCTAAGACGCCATTTGGTACACATGCGATTCTTCCTCTTAACTCCAGACCCAAAATTTTCCTGTAGCGTTGGATTTCTATGAACTTTCCGATCACACAATGAATATATACGACCCTGATATCCCAAATCCCATCTACTTCCCTCCGTCTACCCTCGTATGAGCTATATCCCAAAGTCTACCATGAATTGTTCTACTCTGAGAACCACACGAGAGAGAATATTCGAGGGGTAAACTCGAGCAAAACGGTGTCTGGGAATCGAACCCTGCGCTTTCTGACTTGCTCACTCACAAGTCGACAACTTACACAACACCTTTGCCTCCACACCGTAAATATCTCACACGTTCCTGGCTGTAAATGAACTTACACGTCCCAGACTGTAAATAACTATTCGATCATGAACTTAGCCATAATTCTAGCAACTACATATAAACACATATATCTTCAAATAGTAACTGCATAGCTCAGAACATTACAAGAAAACGCAAGTAAATAAGAATGTACATATTTTTTACGAGCGTATGTAAATAATCTACACACACACACACACACATATTCTACAACCAGGGTTCAAATGAACACATACAATCACAACAACATATATGAACATAATTTACAAACATAATATGAACAGCGACACACACAACCACAAAACAACATACACGAACACACACACACACACACATATATTCTGTTGATCTTCACAGACACACACACAAAAAGCAGACCACATCTCGCAGTGTGTGAGCTGGAGACAAGACACACCCATACAATCATCCCCTACATCACTCCTCCTCCTCCTCCTCCCTGCCACACAGACCATCTCCGTCTCGCTCCGGCAGGGGAGAGAGACGGCGGTGGTGGGGGTGGCCGAAGGGGGCGACACAAGGGGGAAGAATGCAAATACCAGGGTTCGAGCGTCGCTGTAACGAGACCCACCTGGAGGCGCTGGTCCTCTCTGGCGTTCAGCGTCGGACGAATGGGAGATTTCCTTGAGAGCATTGAAGAAGGAATGGGTGAATTCCTTGGCATCTTTTCTGAAGGATGGACGAATTCCTAGACGAGGGATAAGCAGAGTGTAGGAATTCCCTGACATCACACACCATCTCTGAAGGTACTCCAGTCAAACACAATTACACACACACACACACACACACACACACACACACCTTTTACAACTGGCTTTAAGATAAACCCAACCTGGTTTATACTTTTTGGGAGGCGAATCCATCCCTAAATTCACGTCTCCGGCACCAAACCACATTCAAATAAACCCCTCAGAACGACCCACACAATACGTGTGTACACTCCATCTTCTGTTTCGCCAGTACACCCTCCCATCCTCTCCTCTCTCCCCCTATCCATATCACTTTCAGTCCCCCCACTCCCTCACCACCTAATTCAAAAAGAAATAATACAATGGCGCTGCAGCTCGATGCAAACTTGACACAAACGCTGGTGATGACACCACACAAACACACACACAAAACCCCCCCCCCCCGGTCGCTCTTCAAACTGATTAAAGTGTTGTCCTACTAGATAAGTCACCCCCCCCTTCCATGATCGGATAACCCGTTTTCTACGGCTCTTACTCTCCATTCCCCCCTCCCTAAGCACAAAGACGACTCGAAAAAATTCGCCGTCGCTTCGCTACAACGAAATAATAATGGACACAAGTCTCGATAAAAGAGAGAGAGAGAGAGAGAGAGAGAGAGAGAGAGAGAGAGAGAGAGAGAGAGAGAGAGAGAGAGACCCTTGCATCCAGAATATTCAGTTCAGGTGTACTTCAGAAAACTGAAAGATTTCAAGAGAAAAACAAACAACAAACAAACAAAAAACACACAACAACCCTGCTTGAACTATGCGTTTTTTCTTTCTCCCACAATAGTTGTACACCCTGCCAAGCTACTTAGACTTCAATAAAGAAAAAAAAAACATAAATAAGCTAATTTATTTCATTCATTCAAATCTATTTCATTCATTCAAATTTATTTCATTCATTCAAATTTATTTCATTCATTCAAATTTATTTCATTCATTCAAATTTATTTCATTCATTCAAATTTATTTCATTCATTCAAATTTATTTCATTCATTCAAATTTATTTCATTCATTCAAATTTATTTCATTCATTCAAATTCATTTCATTCATTCAATAACATTCATTAACATAGTACATTATAATAGTAACCCAAGCTAACCATGTGCCCTCCAACACTGCTAACTTTAAGAACTGCTTCGTCTATGAATTTTGGCCAATGAAGATGTTTTGAGACGACAGCTCATGCTATTAATCAGGTGTCGCTCCACAACCTCCATCCAACACAGGTCTGAGAATCCGCTACAAGTAGCGCAAAACTGTACCAAACCTGGTGCTAATTATAGCGCGACGGGACGACCGACCCGCGAGCGCGACGGGACGACGACCCGTGAACGCGACGGAACGACGACCAGCGAACGCGACGGGACGACCGACCCGCGGACACGACGGGACGACGACCCGCGAACGCGACGGGACGACGACCAGCGAACGCGACGGGACGACGACCCGCGAAAGCGACGGGACGACGACCCGTGAACGCGACGGGACGACGACCCGCGAACGCGACGGGACGACGACCCGCGAGCGCGACGGGACGACGACCCGTGAACGCGACGGGACGACGACCCGCGAACGCGACGGGACGACGACCCGTGAACGCGACGGGACGACGACCCGCGAGCGCGACGGGACGACGACACGCGAGCGCGACGGGACGACGACCCGTGAACGCGACGGGACGACGACCCGCGAACGCGACGGGACGACGACCCGTGGACACGACGGTATGATTCTGTGGCCTTTGACCTGACCCTTACGCATCTGGTGAGAGGGGCAGCCTGGGCCCTGGGAGAGGCAGGTGGTGAGAGGGGCGGGTATCCTGGGCCCTGGGAGAGGCAGGTAGTGAGAGGGGCGGGCATCCTGGGCCCTGGGAGAGGCAGGTAGTGAGAGGGGCGGGCATCCTGGGCCCTGGGAGAGGCAGGTAGTGAGAGGGGCGGGCATCCTGGGGCCCTGGGAGAGGCAGGTAGTGAGAGGGACGGGTATCCTGGGCCCTGGGAGAGGCAGGTAGTGAGAGGGACGGGCATCCTGGGGCCCTGGGAGAGGCAGGTGGTGAGAGGGGCGGGCATCCTGGGCCCTGGGAGAGGATGCAAGCCTGGGAGAGGCAGATAGTGAGAGGAGCAGAAGGCAGAACCTGGGCTATTTGACATTAATTCCCAGAGCCTGAGCGCCCCCCACTCCAGCTGATATCGAAGGGGAAATGGAGAAGGTGTCGCCGACGATGTTGGAGTGGTGGAGGGTAAATGTTGGAGAAGGAGAAGGAAGGTGGAAGAAGAAGAAAAAAAAGAGGGAGGCGATGCTGTTTGATGGAGGAGGATGGGGGTAGGGAAGCGTTGGAGGGAGCGTTGGAGGGTGTGCTGGTGGAGGAGCGACTGCAACAGTGGAGTACACAGGTGTAAGTGTTGGTGATGGAGAAAGTTGTGCTGTCAGTGGGGGAGAAAAGCTGATGGCGATGATGATGGTGACGGAAGAGCGATCTACGACGGTACGACCCTCGAGCACGACGGTACGACCACTTGAGCACGACGTTACGACCCTTGAGCACGTCGGTAAGACCACTTGAGCACGTCGGAGTGAATTCTAACCTCGCCCTACATGCCCAGGGGTCGTACCGTCGTGCTCAGGGAACCCTGGGTCGTACCATCGTGCTCAAGGAAACCATGGGGTCGTACCGTCGTGCTCAAGGAAACCAGAGGGGTCGTACCGTAGCACACAGCCAAAATCACGCCATCATACACCTATACGAAGTTCCACCGCCCTACACACACACACACACCGCGCCCACGCGCACCGAGGGAGGCGCCAGACAGCACAGATGGGAGGGGCCATCTACCAACTCAAATCAAAATGCGATTCATTAATGCAAATGAGGTTTGTAGTGCAAGGGGACGGAGGAGCAGGAGTAAGGAAGAGGATACATGAATGGCTCAGAGTGAGAGACGGACAATGTGGAAAGTATTTGTGGTGGTGGAGGTTGTGTGTGTGTGTGTGTTGATGATGGGGTCACGGGGGTGTGTAAGGTGGGGGAGGTGGTGCTAAGTGATGGAGAGAGAGTAGTGAGGGGGAGATGGGCTGAAGGAAAAGCATAAGTGTGTGTTGAATATGGGCAAAGGGGGGAAGGGGTTTAGTGAGGGAGATGGGCGAGAGGAAAAGTATATAAGTGGTGGAGAAAAGTGTGTCGGGAGGGAGATGGAGCGAAGGAAAACGTATGAACGCTGGAGATAATGATGGAGAGGAGGAAGATCATGAGTGATGGAGGAAGCACGATGGAGGAAGAGGAGGAGGAGGAGGAGGAGGAGGAGTGAGGTAATTAAAACACACGAAGAGAGAGAGACAGAGGAAGAGGTACAGGAAATGAGTGTTGAGTGGAGAGAGAGAGAGAGAGAGAGAGAGAGAGAGAGAGAGAGAGAGAGAGAGAGAGAGAGAGAGAGAGAGTGGCGGAACAGGTGTGAGAGGAGTGAAGGTTTTGCTTTTAATGAGAATTTAATGAGACAATGAAAACACACACACACACACACATATATATATATATATATACATATATATATATATATATATATATATATATATATATATATATATATATATATATATAACCCATATACCGTTATTATACAGCCACTTCACCACACCATCAGAACTATATACAACTGAACAAAGGGTTTATGACCAAAATGACTTATTAGACGAACGAATAGACCAATTAGACGTAAGAGAAGAATCTAATATCGTACTTAAATCAACAAATTTTAATATAAAGAGAATTCTGTGCAAATGGTATAAAATCTTATTACAAGATCACTTATTATGTTCATCAATACATAAATAAAATTTTATATACAAGTTACTTATAATGTTATCTTTGTATATCGTAATCTATCACTGAAACGATAAAATAAAAAGGTGCCAAAATCACATTAAACAGAAAATGTTAAACATCAGACACAGAAAACGGACTGTAACCTGTAAACAACCACTGTAATGAACTTCCTCCATCAAAGAAAACGGGGGTGGGGGGTTAAGATGGGAGACTCATCAAATAATGTCGTCCACCTCTTCCCCCCCACCCCCCACAGGATTAGCGTCAAGGGGGGGGGGGGGGGTGGAGGAACCAGATACACGGGGGAGAAAAAAATGTTTACTCCTTTCATATAAATTGAGCTGCGCGTCTCCCTAGAGTTAAAATTACAGGAAAGGGGGGAAAGGGGGATTGAGAGAGAGAGAGAGAGAGAGAGAGAGAGAGAGAGAGAGAGAGAGAGAGAGAGAGAGAGAGAGAGAGAGAGAGAGAGAGAGAATTGAGGGGGCCAAACACAAGTGGACAGACAAGCGGACAGAGCGAGAAGCGAGAGAAAGAATGAGAGAGAGAGAGAGAGAGAGAGAGAGAGAGAGAGAGAGAGAGAGAGAGAGAGAGAGAGAGAGAGAGAGAGAGAGAGAGAGAGAGACGAATCACTGAAAAGAGTCGTAGTTCAAGTGGGACTTACCCAAAACCACCCATTGTTATTAAGGTCAAGGAGGCATGATCACCCCCTCACTCCTCATCCCCACCTTCTGCCACCACAACCACCCACCACCCCCACCTTCTGCCACCACAACCACCCACCACCCCCACCTTCTGCCACCACAACCACCCACCACCCCCACCTTCTGCCACCACAACCACCCACCACCCCCACCTTCTGCCACCACTGTACACCACAAACAAAGACGTTTGGAACGTTTTCATCCAACAAACGTTTTCCTTTTTCTTGCGGGAAGTCATATGGCTCTTCCTTCTCCTCCACCACCTCCACGCCATCTCAACCAACTGACCACGAACGACTGAACTCTACGTGGACCGCTGAGCACCGCACACCACCCCACACCCCAGATAATGTCGCCAGATAATGTCGCGTTGTGGTTAGAACATGGGGTCATACCGCCGTGCCCAAGGGTCGCACAGTCGTGCCCAAGGGTCGTACAGTTTCATATAAATAAATATATATATATATATATATATATATATATATATATATATATATATATATATATATATATATAAACTATATACTTTTACGAGAGCCGGAAACAGAGGCGGTTGCGCAAGCACACATATAAACACACAACATACCATGGCTGGACACACACACACACACACACACACACACACACACACACACACACACGGAAAAAGACTAGCAAGCGTAATAGCGACATCAAATCATCTTTCCTCAGTCCAGTAATAGCCGTGACCCACCCCCAACCCACCCAAACAAACTTAATAAACATGGCGGGCCGCACCCATCTACATATGTATGAAGTGGACGAACGGACGGACGAGGGCGGTCAAGACAAGTTGGTTGGTTGGCTGGCTGGTTGGTTGGTTGGGTGGTTGGCTGGCTGACTGACTGGCTGTCTGGCTAGTTGTTTGGTTAGTTGTTTGGCTAGCTGGTTGATTGGTTGGCTGGCTGGTTGTTTGGCTGGCTGGCTGGTTAGTTGTTTGGCTGGCTGGCTGGTTAGTTGTTTGGCTGGCTGGCTGGTTGGTTGGTTGGCTGGCTGGGTGGTTGGTTGGTTGGCTGGTTGGCTGTTTTGCCTGGTTGGCCGGCTGGTTGGTTGTTTGGCTGGCTGGCTAGTTGGCTGCCGGCTGACCTCTGTCCTAACAGGAAGATGGTCATGTATTGTTCCTTACGTCTTGCCAAGTGGTCCAGGGAAGGGGCCTTAATGGATGGGAGGCGGATCATCCGAGGGTTGATGGAAAGAGCCTTCATGCTCGAAGGAAAGGCGCTCTCGGAATTTGAAGGACGAGCTTTCGAGGATGAAGGGACATGGCCTTCGAACTTGAAGAAAGGGGTCTTCGAACTTGAAGGAAAAGGCTTTCGAACATCTGGCTGGGGTGGCCTTCGAACTTGAAGGAAGGTGGGGGTCTTCGAACTTAAAGGAAAAGGCTTCCAACTTGAAGAAAGAGGTCTTCGAACTTGAAGGAAAAGGCCTTCGAATATAATACACACAGCATTCGAGCTTCAAGGAAGGGAAGGGGGGGAAGGGTCTATGAACCTGAAGGAAGAGGTCTTCGAGCATGAAGGAAGGCCCTTCCACCATCCCGAAGGGAAAAGGCCCTTCCATTTTGAAAGCAAGTCGCCCTGGGGAACTTGAAGGAAAATAACAGTTTATAGCCTCCGTAGATGTTGTCTTCCCTTACCACCAACAGATCGCCAGACACACACACACACACACACACACACACACACACACACGAAGAATTCAACTACTGCTCTTTGAGGGCCTAAGAAAGAGTATCCCTATTTTCCTCCATTACCTTTTGATGCTAAAGCCTTTGTGATCGAAGGCACCAGTGTGCCACAATTGGCCCTTAACAAGAGAAGAGATAATACTCACAGGCCTTTACCATTTCACACTACAAACCTATTAAAAAAGATAAGGGTCCATATTGATCACATATCCTCTTACAATCCCAGACGTCAAAACAGGAAATTCAA
>NC_092249.1:4714113-4729113 GCF_036320965.1 Panulirus ornatus
ACAGACACACACAAACACACACACACACACACACACACACACATACACACACACACACACATACACACACACACACCGTCCCTTCCCTGCCTACACACAGGCAAATGTGTATCGATGTTGGATCCTGGTTGTGCGAGAGAATGGTAGACACGCCCATCCTGCCTACACCCACACACACACACACACAGGTCCCTGTGAATGCTGTAATCGACCTTGGCTCCGCTGTTACCGAGCCGACTAAACTTCCCAGGTGTGTTAAGTTTCGATCCCCGATACAATGCGATGTGAATACTTAACACAAGACGATCTATCTTCCCAGGTGTGTTAAGTTCCGATCCCCGATACGATGCGATGTGAATACTTAACACAAGACGATCTAGGGAGGAAAAAAAGAAAATCTTAAAACATCTCTCACGTCCGGGTCTACTACGACGGAAGACACTAGTGTTTCAAACGTTGTCCCATTGGTATCAGGGTACAAGATTCTGTTCCAAGGGGTTCCGACGCGCCAGGAGACGAGGAGGATCTACCCAACAACGGAATGGAATTAGAATATAATAGAACAGGAAGTTCTGATGACTCCTGACCAGGGTATGATGAAAGGGGGGTTGCCACACGGCCGGGTCCTTGACTGTCCTCCTTCCAGTGAGTCACTTCCTACTGGAAGAGTTCCACGGGGTTGGAAGATTGCCCAATGTAAAGCAAATATATATATATATATATATATATATATATATATATATATATATATATATATATATATATATATATATATATATATATATTTTCCTATGAGTCCACGGGGAAAATGAAACACGAAAAGTTCCCAAGTGCACTTTCGTGTAATAATCACATCATCAGGGGAGACACAAGAGAGAAATATAACAGTCAGTTGATATACATCGAAGAGACGAAGCTAGGACGCCATTTGGTAAACATGTGAGTGTCCAAAACAATCACATGTGATCCTTTCCAATATATATATATATATATATATATATATATATATATATATATATATATATATATATATATATATATATACATATATATATGTATATCACGTACAATACCCTCCAACAGCAAGGATTCGAACCCGGACCTTTTGCGTGGCGGCTAAAATGGACCCAATGGTCTACTTTGGTTTACCTTCCTTTGTCTTCCTCTGTATTCTCGAAGCAGAATACTCAACCTAATTCCCATCTTCCCTCTAGCCACGCACGACGCACGAACCACACCACAGCAGGTGTGACCCGCCCACACCCACCCCAGCCAAACAGGACGCTCCCAGCACATAATAACACTACCCGAACTACACTACCTAGACACAGTAGGAGCGAAGTGCCGCCCCTCCTCGGTGTTCCTGTTTAACTGTGAGCCACGACCAGATACTGTAGATACAACAGCGGGATACAATACCCAGGACTTGTCCGGCTCCGCCCACACACGCCGTTGTGAGCAAGACTAACATCTCGCTGGCCTGTAGGGTTGTGTGCTCGGAGCCTCGCAACGGTACTGTGGCCTCAATTCGACCTGCCCACGCGCCTTCTGCAGCATCGAACAAGTTCCTTGTTCACTGTGACAAGGTTTACGTTACGTGGCCCCTCCCCACTCGCTACTGTAACGTGGCCACTTGCTACTGTTGCGTGGCCATTCCCCACTCGCTACTATTGCGTGGCCACACCCCACTCGCTAGTGTTACGTGGCCACTCCCCCACTCGCTACTGTTGCGTGGCCACTCCCCACTCCCCACTGTAACGTGGCCACTCCCCACTCGCTACTGTAACATGGCCACTCCCCACTTGCTACTGTTACGCGGCCACTCCCCACTGTAACGTGGCCACTCCCCACTCGCTACTGTAACATGGCCACTCCCCACTCGCTACTGTTACGCGGCCACTCCCCACTGTAACGTGGCCACTCCCCACTCGCTACTGTTACGTGGCCACTCCCCCACTCGCTACTGTTGCGTGGCCACTCCCTTCTCCCCCCCCCCTTAATTAGCAGGCCCCCTACGGGTTGTGTGGTGGCCCCACTGACATCCAATCTTAGAGAGGACTTCACGGCAGCTGTCCACCTCAATATGTGTGTGTGTGTGTGTGTGTGACCAGCGCACCCGTTCTCCCCAGAGTATTAATACATGCAGCAGGGAGGGCTAACTAAGCACAGCCCTTCAGAACGGCCCTTCAGAGGGGGTAGCTACGTACAGCCCTTCAGAGGGGTAGATACGTACAGCCCTTCAGAGGGTTAACTACGCACAGCCCTTCAGAGCGGCCCTTCAGAGGGGGTAGCTACGTCCCTTCTGAGGGCTAACTACGTACAGCCCTTCAGAACGGCCCTTCAGAGGGGGTAGCTACGTACAGCCCTTCAGAGGGGTAGCTACGTCCCTTCTGAGGGTTAACTACGTACAGCCCCTCAGAGTGGCCCTTCAGAGGGGGTAGCTACGTACAGCCCTTCAGAAGGGTAGCTACCTACGGCCCTTCAGAGGGGTAGCTACGGCCCTTCAGAGGGGTAGATACAGCCCTCAAGAGTGGTAATTACAGCCCTTTGGAGGGCTAATTACGGCCCTTCACAGGACTGGCCAACAACCCCTCATCCTCTCCAAAGCTGACCATGAAAACCTTACTATGCAATATACCACACCTTACCCTCCGTATACCTTATAATATACTCACAAGGTTATGCTACACTCAAAGTGTATATATAGTCTCTCTCTCTCTCTCTCTCTCTCTCTCTCTCTCTCTCTCTCTCTCTCTCTCTCTCTCTCTCTCTCTCTCTCTCGTGTGTGTGTGTGTGTGTGTGTGTGTGTGTGTGTGTGTGTGTGTGTGTGTTTGTGTGTGTGTGTGTGTGTGTGTGTGTGTGTGTGTGTGTGTGTGTGTGTGTGTGTGTGTGAGTGTGTACGTGAGTGTGAGTGTGTGTGTATAAGTGAGAGTGTGAGTGTATGTGTGTGTGTGTGTGTGTGTGTGTGTGTGTGTGTGTGTGTGTGTGTGTGTGTGTGTGTGTGTGTAAATACACGGAAGACTTCACAGAACGCTAATATCACAGGTTTGAGGTCACACTAGGTCAGAGGTCACAGTAGGTCAGAGGTCACAACAGATCAGATGTCCGAATAGGTCACACAACATTGGAGGTCCCACGTCCCGGTAGGTCACACGTCACATTAGGTCACAGGAGGTCAAGTCACAGGTGAGAGAAGCTCAGAGGTCACAGGTCAAGGTAGGTCAGAGGTCACGGGTCAAGGTAGGTCAGAGAAGGTCAAGAGTCACGGGTCAAGGTAGGTCAGAGAAGGTCAAGAGTCACGGGTCAAGGTAGGTCAGAGGTCACGGGTCAAGGCAGGTCAGAGGTCATAGTCACAGGTCATTTGCTCTGACCCGTAGGCGTAATGGATTAAAGACACTCCAGTTCTCCCGACTCAATGAACGGGCTTCCAAAATCAACCCGACAGAAGGAGGGACTTAAAAAGAAGAAAAAGAGAAGAAAAACCTTTTACAAAACTTGTATGAAATAAGAATCTACTTTCACAGTAAAAGTTTCCTGAAAAGTTAATGAAAATATATATATATATTTCGTAAGTTTTAATAGCTTTAAGTCCAGAGAGGAGGAAGATAGGGGTGGGGTGGATAGTGCATAAGGCCAACAACAGCAGAGGCAGCAGAAGCTAACAGCAGAGGCAGCAGACACAGCAGAAGCAGACGCCCGACGCAGCACCGCTGGGCCGTTGCGATAAAGCCCAGCTCCAGCAGACGGCCAGCAGACAGGGGTAACAGCAGATCTACTACCACCACCAGCAAGCAGACAGCAGACAGGGGCAACAGCAGAACCCTTCACTACCACCACCAACAAGCAGACAGCAGACAGGGGCAACAGCAGAACCCTTCACTACCACCACCAGCAAGCAGACAGCAGACAGGGGCAACAGCAGAACCCCTCACTACCACCACCAGCAAGCAGACAGCAGACAGGGGCAACAGCAGAACCCTTCACTACCACCACCAGCAAGCAGACAGCAGACAGGGGCAACAGCAGATCTGCTTCCACCACCACAAACAGCAGGCAGACAGACAGCAGACAGGGGCAACAGCAGATCTGCTTCCACCACCACCAGCAAGCAGACAGGCAGCAGACAGGGGCAACAGCAGATCTACCGTCTCCACCTCCACCAATCACCCAGCAGGAGCTAAACACACACACCCCAGACGACAAGCACACACACACACACACACACACACACACACACACACACACACACCTCAACTCCGTCCACAAACACTTCCTCTGTGTATCTCTGTTGCCCACGACACCCTTCCCATCTCGCCTAGCTAACAAACACCCACCCACAACACTGCCCAACTAACCACCACGTCCTTACAGAATAGATATTTCTAAATCGATAGGTTATCTTAGATACACGAAGGAATGATAAGAATAAGTGATATCTAATTACTTTCTAAAACGATATGATATCTTAGATACACGAAGGAATAATAAGACTAAGAGATACCTAATTACAATCTAAAACGATACGATATCTTAGATACACGAAGGAATGAAATGACTAAGTGATATCTAATTACTTTCTAAAACGATATAATATCTTAAATACACGACGGAATAAAAAGATTAAATGATATCTGATTAATGTTTTCATTGGCTCTGGGAGATTATATGGCATTTCCCTCACCTGTCAACATTAATCATTTCCAAAGGAAATTTTGATGATTATGGTGGTGGTCATTGAATTCATTACGATGTCGACACATCTTTCATCACGAGGTTACGACCAGGGTAAGACGAAGGTACGACCCATGAGCACGACGTTACGACCCTTGAGCACGACGGTGCGACCCATGAGCACGATGATACGACCTATGTGCATGGTGACGTAGCCTTTGACCTGGCTCTTAAAGAATCGGATCTACGAATCGTACCGTCGTGCTCAAGAGTCGTACCGTCGTGCTCAAGGATCGTACCGTCGTGCTCAAGAATCGTACCGTCGTGCTCAGGGGTCGTACCGTCGTGCTCAAGGGTCATACCATCGTGCGCAAGGGGTCGTACCGTCGTGCTCAAGGGGTCATACCATCGTGCTCAAGGGGTCGTACCGTCGTGCTCAAGGGTGGTACCATCGTGCTCAAGGATTGTACCGTCGTGCGCAAGGGTCATACCATTGCGCTCAAGGGGTCGTACCGTCGTGCTCAAGGGGTCGTACCGTCGTGCTCAAGGGTCGTACCGTCGTGCTCAAGGAGTCGTACCGTCGTGCTCATGTATCGTACCGTCGTGCTCAAGGGTCGTACCGTCGTGCTCAAGGATCGTACCGTCGTGCTCAAGGGGTCGTACCGTCGTGCTCAAGGAGTCGTACCGTCGTGCTCAAGGGTCGTACCGTCGTGCTCAAGGATCGTACTCTCGTGCTCGAGATGTGGCAAAAACAATCCAACCTCGTCCACATCTACCTCCATGTTAACTACCATTAAAAGTGAAATCACTTGATTCCATCAGTTTAACTACCAACCATCCATATTCCTAGGACTATCTATCGCCAAAGGACGAACACCACAGTAAATCTAGAAAAAAAAAAACATGACGTGCTAAAACGAAGGCAGATTTTACAGAGGCGTCGTCCAATCTCAACTTCCACCTGTTCTCCACAACACACACACACACACAATTGGCTATGTGACCCAAGGACTCACTGGGTACCAATATCCCATATATACACACCCGGGTAACGCCTCTACGCATCGAAAAACAGCCTGTTTTCCCAGCAGGTCCCACACAGCAACACACACACACACACACACACACATATCCCATCCCACTACCCCAAAGCATTTTAGAAGCAGCACACACACACACACACACACACACCAGCTGGGATGCGCAACGCAGCTGGGGGAGACATGCGCTAGAATCCCAGAGCCATCTTCTGGAGAATGTTGACGACGACGAAGACGCTCCGTCTGGGGATGAGAGAGAGAGAGAGAGAGAGAGAGAGAGAGAGAGAGAGAGAGAGAGAGAGAGAGAGAGAGAGAGAGAGAGAGAGAGAGAGAGAGACTAAAGCCGATATCCAAAGAGAGAAAATTAACACTATTCCCAGCCTAACACCTACCTCCCCCACAAGCCAAGCCCCCATCGCTAGCCAAGTGGAGCCAGTAACTGGAAAAAAATTGGAAACCAGTTAACATTAAATGATGGGTAGAGTGTTGAGGGCGGCGTGCAGCAGTGGGTGTAGAGGGCCGGGTGTAGACGGGTGGGCGCAGAGGGGTGGACGTAGAGGGCCGGGTGTAGAGGGGTGGACGTAGAGAGGTGGACGTAGAGGGGTGGACGTAGAGGGGTGGACGTAGAGAGGTGGGTGTAGAGGGCCGGGTGTAGACGGGTGGGCGTAGAGGGGTGGACGTAGAGGGGTGGACGTAGAGGGGTGGGCGCTGAGGCGCATGCAGAGGGTGCGGGGAACCTAGCACAGGAGTGTGGGTGTATTATAAGGCACGGTTAAAGGGGGTGTAGATGGGCGAATGCAGGTGGACCGGGTGTAGATGGGTGAGAGTGGGTGTATGGCACCGTCAAGAAGGGGGGTTGGTGTAGAAGATGGAATGCTGAGGCACGGGTAATGAGGATGGGATAAAGGGGTGTGTCTGGGGTGTGTGTGTGTGTGTGTGTGTGTGTGTGTGTGTGTGTTTGTGTGTGTGTGTGTGTGTGTGTGTGTAGAAGAGAAGCCACCAACAATAGCTATTCTAATACAGACGATGTCAGGACAACCTCACACACACACACACACACACACACAATCTCACTTCTCTCGAAGTCAAGAAATCAAGATGTTATTCTCTCTCTCTCTCTCTCTCTCTCTCTCTCTCTCTCTCTCTCTCTCTCTCTCTCTCTCTCTCTCTCTCTCTCTCTCTCTCTCTCTTCCCTCACTGGAAATCTGACTATCAGATCGGGACAAACCGATCGGTCCACTTGGCCTTAATGACCTTCCCTCGGGGGGGAGGAGGGGGGTCGCTTGGCCATAAATTCAGACCAGGAGGGTCACAAAGTCGTCTCCGAGCCAGGGAGGAGGAGGAGGAGGAGGAGCTACCGACGTCGGCAGATACTCCTCACCCAGTCGAAGTCGACCCTATTCCTCCTCCAGAGCCACGAGCTCATGGCGCCATACAGCCCATGAGGGCGTGCATGGCCATGGCAAGGGCTTCATATATATATATATACACACAAGTGACAGCGTGTTACGACCTTAGAACTCTCGTCCGACACCTGAACGAGGCGTTTTCAAGTTATCTCGACCTGCCGTTCCATCATGAAAAAGGCCTGGCAGCTTCGACGACCCTGGGTGTGTCAGCGAACTGGTGGAGCTTCAGCCCCAATGGACGGACCACAAGACCTGTGTGCAAGATCAAACCCACACAGCCTTCGTGTCGTGCTCCGTCGTCTGAAGCGGCGTTTTCAACACGTATCTCCGGGTTCCTTCGTTGGACACACCACCATCATCATCCCATCCCCGTGTTCATACGGGGTTTATCTTCAACGGCGTCTCAACAGACCATCGATGTAGATATTGGTATGTGCCGTCTAGAGTGAGTAGGGGGGCCCCACCTCAACCCACTGACCCACCACCTCATTGATGCTCGTACTATTACCTGTAGCGTAATGGGATTCAAGAGGTCACATAGGGTCTTTGGCGGCAGCGCAAAAGGATTCAAGAGGACACATAGGGTCTTTGGCAGCAGCGCAAAAGGATGGCCAGAGGTCACGGAGGGTCTTTAGCTTGAACGCCAGAGGATGACAGAGGGGTCTTCCGTGCAGACCCCTTAGTGGGTTGATGCCACATAGGTTGTTACCAAGTCGATCAAATGGTCCGGAATCCCGGCTTTCGAAGCCTCGACGTTGACCCTTACGCGCTGTTCGAGTGCCATCCACATCTCGACAGAGACTGTGTGTGTGTGTGACTCCTTCGTCTTCACGGCAGCCGACACCAAGGGTCGTATAAACATACTACCAGGCAATTCAAACCGTACGTCGTACCAGCCTCGGACCACAGACTTTCAAGATGAATACACACGTCCAAAATAAAGGTGGGACAATGACCTTCAACTACCCCCTGACCCAATTCTGCGTTCAAGGAAGACGTGTATAAAACATAGCACACCTTTCCCCCTTCCTCTTACGACCATGTCCGCTTTCCCCCTTCCTCTTACGACCATGTCCGCTTTCCCCCTTCCTCTTACGACCATGTCTCCACTCATGACGTAACTCAACCCCCTTCCCCCCCGCCCCCCTAACCACTTACTCATCGTCAACACCTCCCGGTACCATACGATCGTTAGCAGTTTGGTAACTGCTTGTCCTGTGGCGTGGCTACTCCGTCGCTTGACACACCATCCCCCCCTCATCAATCCACCTACTACTACTGAAGCCTCTTTATCTCCCCCCTCATCAATCCACCTATTCAAGCCTCTTTATCTTCCCCCCTTCATCCACCTACTACAGTCTCTCTAACCTTCCCCCTCTCATCCACCCACTACATCCACTCCACTAACCCCCCATCCAACTACCA
Source organism: Panulirus ornatus (assembly GCF_036320965.1). Taxonomy (NCBI): domain Eukaryota; kingdom Metazoa; phylum Arthropoda; class Malacostraca; order Decapoda; family Palinuridae; genus Panulirus; species Panulirus ornatus. The sequence continues at coordinate 4,722,659 of NC_092249.1, forward strand.
GAAAACCTCTTGACTCTCCCCCCCCAACGCAACACCACCATCCATAGTCCCTCAGCCAGCCAGTGTACACTGTAACTCATGCTCAACCAAGGTAATCGTTCGAGAGAACGTAAAAGCAAAAAAAAATCGTCTAAGACATTTATGTAAAGATCAAGTCAAAGTAGATCTCCTGGAATCTACTTTTTTTTCTCTCTTTTTTTCCCTCCCTCTATTTTTTTTCTCTTTTTTCCCCTCCCTCTATTTTTTTCTCTTTTTTCCCCTCCCTCTATTTTTTTCTCTTTTTTCCCTCCCTCTATTTCTTTCTCTTTTTTTTCCTCCCTCTATTTTTTTCTTTTTTTTCCCTCCCTCTATTTTTTTCTCTCTTTTTTTTCCCTCCCTCTATTTTTTTCTTTTTTTCCCTCCCTCTATTTTTTCTCTTTTTTTTTCTTTTTACTCCCCCCTCATCAACTAATTATTTCCTCCCCTCCCCACTAGCACACCATACAAGCCTACACTCACACACACACCCGCGAACCCTCGACCTATATTATCTCTCGCACGTCGACAGACAACTGCCACGTACGTTGTCCTGACGAAACGAATTTCCCATTTTACTCTCTCTCTTTTTTTTCTTTTCTTTTTGGACAATCAATGGCTGGCGTCATTTCTTCGGGGAATCTCTCTCTCTCTCTCTCTCTCTCTCTCTCTCTCTCTCTCTCTCTCTCTCTCTCTCTCTCTCTCTCTCTCTCTCTCACCAAAGAAAATTCCAAAGACATCATTAAATGTGAGACGCGATGCTTAACTAAGAAGAGGCCTTTCTCCCACCCCCACCTCTCTCTCTCTCTCTCTCTCTCTCTCTCTCTCTCTCTCTCTCTCTCTCTCTCTCTCTCTCTCTCTCTCTCTCTCTCTCTCTCTCTCTCAGCCGGCAGCAATTAACCCCGAGCCGTGTCAATTTCACAACTCTTTTTTTTCTTCTTCTTCTTCAAGAAAGCTCGTTAGGTCGCGAAAGTTAACGAAGACGCAATACACCGCGTCTCATGCGACGACGTAATCTCCAAACATCCCCTTAAGTCTGTAGCGTCGTATCCATTTTACGACGTACCTGAATGCAAAGAGTGTCTTATAAGAGATGTCAGTATGATCTCCATAGTTACGACCCTCGAGCACGGCAGTACGACCCTTGAGCACGGCAGTTACGACCCTCGAGCAGGGCACTTACGACCCTCGAGCACGGCAGTACGACCCCTTGAGCACGGCACTTACGACCCTCGAGCAGGGCACTTACGACCCTTGAGCAGGGCACTTACGACCCTCCAGCAGGGCAGGTACGACCTTTGAGCACGGCAGTTACGACCTTTGAGCACGGCAGTTATGACCTTTGAGCACGGCAGTTACGACCCCATTGAGCACGGCGGTACGACCCTCGAGCACGGCAGTACGACCCCTTGAGCACGGCAGTACGACCCCTTGAGCACGGCAGTACGACCCTCGAGCACGGCAGTACGACCCTTGAGCACGGCAGTACGACCCCTTGAGCACGGCAGTTACGACCCTCCAGCAGGGAAGGTACGACCCTTGAGCACGGATGTTCGACCCTTGAGCACGACAGTTACGACCCTCGAGCACGGCAGTACGACCCTCGAGCACGGCAGTACGACCCTTGAACACGACGTTACGACCCTCGAGCACGAGTTACGACCCATTGAGCACGGCGGTACGACCCTCGAGCACGGCAGTACGACCCCTTGAGCACGGCAATTACGACCCTCGAGCACGAGTTACGACCCTTGAGCACGGGAATACGATCCTCGAGCACGGCAGTACGACCCTCGAGCACGGCAGTACGACCCTTGAACACGACGTTACGACACTCGAGCACGGCGGTACGACACTCGAGCACAAAGGCACGACCCTTGAGTACGGAGGTACAACGACCCTCAAAAAACAAAAGAAATGCCCCATTCTTAAACATGATGGCAAGACCTTTTTTGGGTATCATGCCGTGTTCTCTGACCTGACCCCTTTTTTCAAAGGTCAGGTCGAAGGCCAAGGCCATCATACCCAGGGACCGCCGCACTGGGGGGTCATCATTCCATGGAGACAAGCCATCACCCTCCGTGGTCCTCCTCCTCCTTCCCCTTCTTCTCCTCCTCCTGAACCTCCTCTTCCTCCTCCTCCTCCTTCCCCTTCTCCTCCTCCTCAACCTCCTCCTCTTCAACCTCCTCCTCCACCTCCTCCTCTTCAACCTCCTCCTCCACCTCCTCCTCCTCAACCTCCTCCTCCTCCTCCACCTCCTCCTCCTCCTCTTCCTCCTCCACCACCACCACCTCCTCCTCCTCCTCAACCTCCTCCACCTCCTCCTCCTCTTCCTACGAAGCGGAAAATCTACTCGTGAGGGAATCAATTACACCCCCCCCCCCTCCCCCCCACACACCACGGCGGCCTGGAACAGTGGCGCTTCCAGGAGGCTGGAGGCAAAGACCGGGAGAGTGTATCCTTCTGGAACCTTCGCTGGAGGGACGTGTTCTAGATAGGACTTTTGGAGGAGAGGGTTGGAGGAGGAGGAGGAGGGGCTCCCCTCCCCCCGGGAGTGGGAATTGAAGGGACCGGGTGTTTTTTGGAGGGGAGTACTGGGGAAAGAGAGAGAGAGAGAGAGAGAGAGAGAGAGAGAGAGAGAGAGAGAGAGAGAGAGAGAGAGAGAGAGAGAGAGAGAGAGAGAGGATTTGAAGCGACTTTTTTTGGGGGAGGGGGAGTACTGGGAGAGAGAGAGAGAGAGAGAGAGAGAGAGAGAGAGAGAGAGAGAGAGAGAGAGAGAGAGAGAGAGACGCTAATCAGTGTTGGGGGGGTTACGTCAGGTGTCGTCGGGAGAGAGAGAGAGAGGGAGATAGGGCAGGGCCCCCCCTCCCCCCCGGCTGTGAGAGCCACACTCCCCCCCTCCCCCCGACCCCTCAAGCCCCTCAAAACACACCCTCTCTCTCTCTCTCTCTCTCTCTCTCTCTCTCTCTCTCTCTCTCTCTCTCTCTCTCTCTCTCTCTCTCTCCCCACACCGTTGCCCTCCGCTGCAACGAGGCGTGGTGATACTGCACCACGGGGGAGACACACACGCCGTGAGGAGGGAGAAGGAGGGAGGAGGAGGAGGAGGGGGAAAAAAGGGGGGGGAGGGGGGAGGGGTTCCTCCACCACACCATCATTTGTCTCCTACGATGTAATTTCTAAAGAGGCGAACCAAACACACTCCCTTCCCTCCTCTCTCTCTCCCACACACACACACACACACACACACACACACACACACACACACGCACGCACACACACACACACACACACACTCAACACACACACACACTCAACACACACACACACACACACACTCAACACACACACTCAACACACACACACAAACACAACACACACACACACACACACACACACACAACATATGGCAGTGTGAATTATGAATCACAACACAATACAACTTCTAAATCACAACACATGGCAGGGCGAGTCCTTGAGCACGACAGCACGACCTCTCGAGGGTAGGATGGGGCCGGCCCTTTGACCCTGAGCCTTTAAGGGTTAGACTAAGGGCCAGGGGGCCCTAACGACAGAAGAAAAGACATACTGTCGTGCACAAGGATCGTGGAGTCGTTCTTAATGGTCGTTAGAGGGGTCGTAAGGTCGTGTTCAACGATCGTGCAGTCGTTCACTACTACTACTACTACTACTACTACTACTACTACTACTACTACTACTACTACTACTACTACTACTACTACTACTACTACTACTACTACTACTACTACTACTACTACTACTACTACTACTACTACTACTACTACTACTACTACTACTACTACTACTACTACTACTACTACTACTACTACTACTACTACTACTACTACTACTACTACTACTACTACTACTACTACTACTACTACTACTACTACTACTACTACTACTACTACTACTACTACTACTACTACTACTACTACTACTACTACTACTACTACTACTACTACTACTACTACTACTACTACTACTACTACTACTACTACTACTACTACTACTACTACTACTACTACTACTACTACTACTACTACTACTACTACTACTACTACTACTACTACTACTACTACTACTACTACTACTACTACTACTACTACTACTACTACTACTACTACTACTACTACTACTACTACTACTACTACTACTACTACTACTACTACTACTACTACTACTACTACTACTACTACTACTACTACTACTACTACTACTACTACTACTACTACTACTACTACTACTACTACTACTACTACTACTACTACTACTACTACTACTACTACTACTACTACTACTACTACTACTACTACTACTACTACTACTACTACTACTACTACTACTACTACTACTACTACTACTACTACTACTACTACTACTACTACTACTACTACTACTACTACTACTACTACTACTACTACTACTACTACTACTACTACTACTACTACTACTACTACTACTACTACTACTACTACTACTACTACTACTACTACTACTACTACTACTACTACTACTACTACTACTACTACTACTACTACTACTACTACTACTACTACTACTACTACTACTACTACTACTACTACTACTACTACTACTACTACTACTACTACTACTACTACTACTACTACTACTACTACTACTACTACTACTACTACTACTACTACTACTACTACTACTACTACTACTACTACTACTACTACTACTACTACTACTACTACTACTACTACTACTACTACTACTACTACTACTACTACTACTACTACTACTACTACTACTACTACTACTACTACTACTACTACTACTACTACTACTACTACTACTACTACTACTACTACTACTACTACTACTACTACTACTACTACTACTACTACTACTACTACTACTACTACTACTACTACTACTACTACTACTACTACTACTACTACTACTACTACTACTACTACTACTACTACTACTACTACTACTACTACTACTACTACTACTACTACTACTACTACTACTACTACTACTACTACTACTACTACTACTACTACTACTACTACTACTACTACTACTACTACTACTACTACTACTACTACTACTACTACTACTACTACTACTACTACTACTACTACTACTACTACTACTACTACTACTACTACTACTACTACTACTACTACTACTACTACTACTACTACTACTACTACTACTACTACTACTACTACTACTACTACTACTACTACTACTACTACTACTACTACTACTACTACTACTACTACTACTACTACTACTACTACTACTACTACTACTACTACTACTACTACTACTACTACTACTACTACTACTACTACTACTACTACTACTACTACTACTACTACTACTACTACTACTACTACTACTACTACTACTACTACTACTACTACTACTACTACTACTACTACTACTACTACTACTACTACTACTACTACTACTACTACTACTACTACTACTACTACTACTACTACTACTACTACTACTACTACTACTACTACTACTACTACTACTACTACTACTACTACTACTACTACTACTACTACTACTACTACTACTACTACTACTACTACTACTACTACTACTACTACTACTACTACTACTACTACTACTACTACTACTACTACTACTACTACTACTACTACTACTACTACTACTACTACTACTACTACTACTACTACTACTACTACTACTACTACTACTACTACTACTACTACTACTACTACTACTACTACTACTACTACTACTACTACTACTACTACTACTACTACTACTACTACTACTACTACTACTACTACTACTACTACTACTACTACTACTACTACTACTACTACTACTACTACTACTACTACTACTACTACTACTACTACTACTACTACTACTACTACTACTACTACTACTACTACTACTACTACTACTACTACTACTACTACTACTACTACTACTACTACTACTACTACTACTACTACTACTACTACTACTACTACTACTACTACTACTACTACTACTACTACTACTACTACTACTACTACTACTACTACTACTACTACTACTACTACTACTACTACTACTACTACTACTACTACTACTACTACTACTACTACTACTACTACTACTACTACTACTACTACTACTACTACTACTACTACTACTACTACTACTACTACTACTACTACTACTACTACTACTACTACTACTACTACTACTACTACTACTACTACTACTACTACTACTACTACTACTACTACTACTACTACTACTACTACTACTACTACTACTACTACTACTACTACTACTACTACTACTACTACTACTACTACTACTACTACTACTACTACTACTACTACTACTACTACTACTACTACTACTACTACTACTACTACTACTACTACTACTACTACTACTACTAC
>NC_092249.1:4734113-4789113 GCF_036320965.1 Panulirus ornatus
TTAATGCGAACCACCTCACTCTCCCGAGCCCACTCAACCACCTCCCTCTCCCGAGCCCACTCAACCACCTCCCTCACCCGAGCCCACTCAACCACCTCCCTCTCCCGAGCCCACTCAACCACCTCCCTCTCCCGAGCCCACTCAACCACCTCCCTCTCCCGAGCCCATTCAACCACCTCACTCTCCCGACCCCACTCAACCACCTCCCTCTCCCGACCCCACTCAACCACCTCCCTCTCCCGACCCCACTCAACCACCTCCCTCTCCCGAGCCCATTCAACCACCTCACTCTCCCGACCCCACTCAACCACCTCCCTCTCCCGACCCCACTCAACCACCTCCCTCTCCCGAGCCCACTCAACCACCTCACTCTCCCGAGCCCACTCAACCACCTCCCTCTCCCGACCCCATTCAACCACCTCCCTCTCCCGACCCCACTCAACCACCTCACTCTCCCGACCCCACTCAACCACCTCACCACATCTGTCCATCTCCTCTCACACTGAACCTCATATTCTATTCCAGAGGCGAATCTCACACTTCCGTAATCATCATTGACCAAACACGTATGTCATTTAGAAAGAAAATTCAAACAGCTACGGATCATTGGGGTCCTAACGAGCCTCCTGTCTCTGGTCGTTTGGAAGAGATCAAAAGACTCACAGATGAGTGTGGCAAGTGTAGAAAAAGACATACGTCCAGAGATAAAAATCAATAAACTTTTCGTATGGCTAAGACGACGCAAATAATATCTGTCGTGGATTTGGATATAAGAACTTGACAAGTCTATGGTTTAAGAGTATCTATAGTACCGCTTTTAACAACCTTAACTGGAAAATCTCTTGTCGTATGTTAGCAGGTCTCTTGAAGACAAACCACTTTTGCCTCATTTACTAATATCAACAAACCTCTCTTTTTTGGAAGCTGTATGATCCTGTCTTGTCATGAATTTCTGCAGTCTTGGGGCCTAACTATGCCTGGCTAGACATGCGCTTTCAAACAAGTCTGCTTCACCTACAGTCACCCTAAGGCTCGACCATCACCCACAACCAGGGATATCAAGCGCGGATTTGAATTTATAACCGAAGCCAAATTAGCTTCATTTTCCTAAAGGAACGAACGAAGACCAACCAGGCCCATGAACTCGCCACTATCAGCTTACAAGAACGGAAAGGAAAACATTTGGATACCCTGGTCCATCCGTGTACACAAGAAAACCCATTATGAGTTCCTGTCGTTTTATGCAAAAGCTGTGTAGGTATGTATATTTGTGTGTGTGGACGTATGTATATACATGTGTATGGGGGTGGGTTGGGCCATTTCTTTCGTCTGTTTCCTTGCGCTACCTCGCAAACGCGGGAGACAGCGACAAAGAAAGAAAAAAAAAAAAAAATATATATATATATATATATATATATATATATATATATATATATATATATATATATATATATATTTATATTAACCCTGGGGATAGGGGAGCAAGAATACTTCCCACGTATTCCCTGCGTGTCGTAGAAGGCGACTAAAAGGGGAGGGAGCGGGGGGCTGGAAATCCTCCCCTCTCGTTTTTTTTTTAATTTTCCAAAAGAAGGAACAGAGAATTGGGCCAGGTGAGGGTAGTCCCTCAAAGGCTCAGTCTTCTGTTCTTAACGCTGCCTCGCTAATGCGGGAAATGGCGAATAGTTTGAAAGAAAAAAAAGAAAATATATATATATATAGATATTGCAATCAAACTTCACAGTTTCAATGCCTGCATACTCAGAGCAAATCTCTAACTTATTCAGTCTCCTAACTTGCCAAGACGCATGTTAACATTATTTGCATATCAAATATTATGTTAATTTAGCAGGTTTAGACATTTTATTTTTTCAATTTCAATTTGCTTACATCACAGTCTACAGAGGGTGGTATAAGATCACAAATCAGACCGCTGTTAATTGTATATCTCTAGTTTAAGTTAGACATTAATCTGGAATATATTCAAAGACAGTTACTGACGATTCTTGAATTACCAAGAGACAATACAGTGTAGAGTCCGAGGTTGCATTTGCAATATGAATCACCCGAGATGAAGAAAAGGTAAATCAACACAGAGTCACAAACACATGACACACGAGTTCTGATTAATATTCATGTTGACTTGCTAAGTGACTTTCTACACACTGAAGATGGCCATACACGAAGCATGTAGTACCGTCGTGCTCAATGGTCGTATCGTCGTGCTCAAGGGTCGTATCGTCGTGCTCAAGGGTCGTAACGTCGTGCTCAAGGATCGTACCGTCGTGCTCAAGGATCGTACCGCCGTGCTCAAGGGTCATACCGTCGTGCTCAAGGGTCATACCGTCGTGCTCAAGGGTCGTACCGTCGTGCTCAAGGGTCGCACCGTCGTGTTCAAGGGTCGTACCGCCGTGCTCAAGGGTCGTACCGCCGTGCTCAAGGGTCGTACCGCCGTGCTCAAGGGTCGTACCGTCGTGCTCAAGGGTCGTACCGCCGTGCTCAAGGGTCGTACCGCCGTGCTCAAGGGTCGTACCGCCGTGCTCAAGGGTCGTACCGCCGTGCTCAAGGGTCGTACCGTCGTGCTCAAGGGTCGTAACGCCGAGCTCAAGGGTCATACCGTCGTGCTCAAGGGTCGTACCGCCGTGCTCAAGGGTCGTACCGCCGTGCTCAAGGGTCGTACCGCCGTGCTCGAGGGTCGTACCGCCGTGCTCAAGGGTCGTACCGCCGTGCTCAAGGGTCGTACCGTCGTGCTCAAGGGTCGTAACGCCGAGCTCAAGGGTCATACCGTCGTGCTCAAGGGTCGTACCGCCGTGCTCAAGGGTCGCACCGTCGTGCTCAAGGGTCGTACCGTCGTGCTCAAGGGTCGTACCGTCGTGCTCAAGGGTCGCACCGTCGTGCTCAAGGGTCGCACCGTCGTGCTCAAGGGTCGTACCACCGTGGTCAAGGGTCGTATCGTCGTGCTCAAGGGTCATACCGTCGTGCTCAAGGGTCGTACCGCCGTGCTCAAGGGTCGTACCGCCGTGCTCAAGGGTCGTACCGTCAAGATAAGCATTCTTATCTGGCGTATGCCTAACTTGCACCTGACACGGACGAGGTCGAAGGTTAAGGCGAGAGCAATTCCCTCGTTAGGCAGTTAACAACCTAATCCCCGCAGGCTATTTGAGGGGGAACCAATCCCATCTACCAATCAGGAACGCTCCATATCAGGATTGGCCAGTGCGATCAACTGTTCCACTGGTAGAATAGATACACACAATACATTGTTCTCCATCGTTTCAGATTTTCACAAAATAAGTCAAAAACTGCTCGTTTATATCCAAGATACAAGCTATCTCATATATAGGACTCGCTTAAACAGAACATGCTCCTGGTATATAAGACTACGACTAATAACATTGATAATAATAGTAGTAGTAATAATAATAATAACGTCTTTCAATTTTCCTAATTGATTATAACACATCCATAACCTTGATCTAAACCTGTCATTGCACCACACGCGTCGAATGAGGCTAAACTCCGCAAACTACCGGTTTACAATACGCACAACCGTCCGTGCGTAAACGCATACTGATGGGGTAATTATCCCCCCCCCCAGCTTACTATAGGGCAAAGAATAATTATCCAGTTTACTATAGGGCAAAGATAAACACACACACACACACACACACACACACACACACAGAGAGCCGGCAGCGTGAACTCCATGTCTCCCACACAGCCTTGTGAGCGCAGATGGTAAATACACCTGTAACCTTGGCAAGACCGACGAATCATAATGGATCCCACGTTCAGACCTACACGCGCAAGGTGTATATCTTAACTACACACGGGCATACAGCAAACGACTAAGGGTCGTCTACCACCTCCTGTAAACCCGAGCCACAAACGCGTTTAACTTGACCACCGTAAGGGCGAAGGTACGCCGCCCACCCTGGCCTTCGAAGAGACTTTGGAAGATCTCTACACCTGGTGTCTCAAACTAGTAAGAGACACACACACACACACACACACACACACACGAGAGACATATTGAGTCATCATACACGTCATGCACTGCTATCATGCGGCACTGCTATCATACACCAATGCGCAGAGATATCACGAACACTGCCTCGAGGGAATGATAAGCTAAATCAAGCATATGAAAATCATACCTCACCTGGGGCTACTCAGCATACGTAAATCATACCTTACCTAGGCTAATTAGCATACGAAAATCATACCTCACCTGGGGCTACTCAGCATACGTAAATCATACCTCACCTAGGCTAATTAGCATACGAAAATCATACCTCACCTCGGCTACTCAGCATACGAAAATCATACCTCACCTGGGGCTACTCAGCATACGAAAATCATACCTCACCTGTGGCTACTCAGCATACGAAAATCATACCTCACCTAGGCTAATTAGCATACGAAAATCATACCTCACCTCGGCTACTCAGCATACGAAAATCATACCTCACCTGGGGCTACTCAGCATACGAAAATCATACCTCACCTGTGGCTACTCAGCATACGAAAATCATACCTCACCTAGGCTAATTAGCATACGAAAATCATACCTCACCTCGGCTACTCAGCACACGAAAAATCATACCTCACCTGGGGCTACTCAGCATACGAAAATCATACCTCACCTGGGGCTACTCAGCATACGTAAATCATACCTTACCTAGGCTACTCACCATACGAAAATCATACCTCACCTAGGCTAATCATCAAACGAAAATCATACCTCACCTCGGCTACTCAGCATACGAAAATCATACCTCACCTAGGCTACTCAGCATACGAAAATCATACCTCACCTAGGCTACTCAGCATACGTAAATCATACCTCACCTAGGCTACTCAGCATACGAAAATCATACCTCACCTGGGGCTACTCAGCATACGAAAATCATACCTTACCTAGGCTAATTAGCATACGAAAATCATACCTCACCTAGGCTAATTAGCATACGAAAACCATACCTCACCTCGGCTGCTCAGCATACGAAAAATCATACCTCACCTGTAGCACGAAGTTTGTAGAAAGTGGGGAACGCAGACACACACCCACCCACACACCTCCTCACACCTCACCTTTCTTCACCAGCATCAAACACCACGATCCTCCCACCTCGAGTTCTTCAGTGGCAATAGACGCTTCGAATATGTGCAGTAAGGGAATCAAAAACCTTCCAAGATACAGCTGTCCCTCAACCACCACACTGGCAGGATCCACAATAACACAAAGTATATATAAACAAGTATATATATATATATATATATATATATACACACACCAATTTCTATCCAAGGAGCGAGCGAGCGAGCCCTGCTCCTGCTCCTCCTTCGCTGGTGTGTGGCGCGAAACTGAGGGTCCAGACTGTAAACACTGAGGCAATGACCAGAGATCAAAAAGGACCAATTCACTTCCTTAAACCACCTCGTTACGTGTGACGAACACCAGCGTAAGGGTAATACTGGGAAACCCCCTTTTACACTTCGCTAACCCAAGGTTAGGATCTTGGCAATATATTTGTGTATGATTTAATGTACATACGCAATACAGTCAAATAATTGACGAAAGAGTGCGTACAAATGTTTTAAGAACTAAGATATGAAGTGCACTTTGAACATGGTTCTGGAAAGGGATATTATCATCATTGTTATACACGAGAAATATATGATTTTTAATAACTAATGCTAAAACTTAAGATGAGATAGATAATGTGATTTAGAAAGTTGCAAATAATAATGATAATGATAATAATGATAAAAATAATAATGATAATAGCAAAATAATAATGATAATAATAACAGCAGTAATACTATTATTATTATTATTATTATTATTATTATTATTATCATTATTATTATCATTATTATTATTATCATCATCATTACTATTTCTTTTTTCTTTTTCTTTCAAACTATTCGCCATTTCCCGCATTAGCGAGGTAGCGTTAAGAACAGAGGACTGGGCCTTTGAGGGAATACCCTCACCTGGCCCAATTCTCTGTTCCTTCTTTTGGAAAATTGAAAAAAAAAATATTTCTATCATTATTATTATTATCATTATTATTGTCATTATCATTACTATCATTATTACTACTATTATTAGAAGCTTAAAGAACATGTGGATACGCTTCAAAACCCTCGGGCACGACGGTACGACCCTTGAGCACGACGGTACGACCCTTGACCACGACGATACGACCCTTGACCACGACGGTACGACCCTTGATCACGACGGTACGACCCTTGATCACGACGGTACGACCCTTGATCACGACGGTACGACCCTTGATCACGACGGTACGACCCTTGAGCACGACGGTACGACCCCCTTGTGTAAGACGGCCTGGCGTCAACGCAGGCCATTACAGGTCAAAACACGTATAATCATATCGCTGGGGGCCAAGGGTCGTACCGTCGTACTCAAGGGATGGACGCCACCTGCCCACACAACCCAGGACGCACAGACACAATGAATGAAAACGAGGAGAGGGAAGAACGACGCAAAGGGAATAAGAAAACGGGATTACTTACATATCCTGACCTTTGTGTGTGTGTGTGTGTGTGTGTGTGTGTGTGCGAGATGTACGTAGGGCGAGATGTTCTCACAAGAGTCTGGGGGGGTTAGGGGTGGTGGGTGTGGGTTAGCGCGTAGCGCCCACCGCAGGGGACAGATACGGAACGACGAGAAAGGTGGCGTGAAGTGACGTGCTGTTGTTGTTGTCCAAAGAGCGAGACGGGAGAGAGATTGTACCATCGTGGAATGATGAAAATAGGTGGGGTGGGGAGGGTGGGGTTCGGGGGGGCCAGGGATGACACCTGACAGCTACTGACGTGCTGACTCGCTGAGATAGATAAACAGATAGATAGATAGTGAGAGAGAGAGAGAGAGAGAGAGAGAGAGAGAGAGAGAGAGAGAGAGAGAGAGAGAGAGAGAGTGTGAAGTGCTGTCTAGCAGAGATAGACAAATAGATATAGATAGATAGATATATAGATAGATAGAGATAAAGATAGAGAGAGAGAGAGTGAAGTGCTGTCTCGCAGAGATAGATAGATAGATAGATAGATAGATAGATAGATAGAGAGAGAGAGAGAGAGAGAGAGAGAGAGAGAGAGAGAGAGAGAGAGAGAGAGAGAGAGAGAGCCACGTTCGCCACTAGATATGAGGAGCGAGAGTGAAAATCTCCTCGCGGTTTAATCTCAGGTGTAAAATAAACAAAACAAAGACGTAAAAAAAACCCCTTCAATTTACAACCTCCACACAAACTCGTTCACCAAAATAGAATACAGGCTGGGTATTCCCACAGGCAACTCTGCCTCAAATACAGCATATATTTCAGAATATTCGGCATCACAGGCGACCTCGATATATATATGTGATCCATAATGAAGTATATTTGAAGTCCATAATGAAGTATATCATAATGAAGTATATCACATCTAATCCTAAGTGTCAAGTGGCTGAAAACTGAGAGAAAAAAGATAAGGTTAAGAATGGCGTGGGGAGCGAGAGAGAGAGGGGGAGAGAGAGAGAGAGAGAGAGAGAGAGAGAGAGAGAGAGAGAGAGAGAGAGAGAGAGAGATTCTCTCACTCTCTCTCTCCTGCGAGTCAGCACTTCAGTAGCTCTCTCTCTCTCTCTCTCTCTCTCTCTCTCTCTCTCTCTCTCTCTCTCTCTCTCTCTCTCTCACACACATATTGCATTGTCCACGAATCAGTTCTTTTTTTCTTTTGGTATGACGGACACGCCGTGCATAATTACGCTCATCGCAAACATGTTTAATATTAATGATCTCGTCAGATTTTAATCACAAAGTCACAACCATCCCCTATATATGGGGGAGACGTGAGACTGCAATATAATCATTTCATCTGATAATTACCATTTGTACGCGATATGGAAATTAAAATATGCTGCCAAAGCCATATATATTTTTCTTCTCTAGAAAAGACATATATATATATATATACACATATATATATATATATATATATATATATATATATATACGTTACCTCGCTAACGCGGGAAATGGCGAATGTGTATGAAAAAGAAAGAAAAAATTTATATATATATATATATATATATATATATATATATATATATATATATATATATATATATATATATATAATATTTATAAAACGCAACGATGTAATCAAAATAAGAAATTTAAATTAAATCCAGCACCACACACACAGGATACTAGTTAATGAAGCAGGTTAATTATCCTTCCTAAACACAACGTTTAATGAAGCTCAGTTTAAACAGTTAATTTAAACGTCCCTGGATCATTAATGACCCCCATGCCCGTGGTTAACTTCATAACTGATGTCTTTAGGTTAATGGACTCGAATCTCATGGTTAATGACTTTTTTGTTCTGTCATCAATGATAGGCTTTGGTTAATGGACCCTAATTTTAATACCATATGTCTTCATTCATCAATGACACAGTTTGGTTAATGGACCTATAGCTTTTCATTCATTAGTAATGTTCTTAGGAGTTAACGTGCTCACTCTATGTCCTTTAAGTTAATGTGCTCACTCTGTGTCCACGACTTAAGTTAATGGGTTCACTCTTTGTCCTTTAAGTTAATGTGCTCACTCTGTGTCCACGACTTAAGTTAATGGGTTCACTCTATGTCCTTTAAGTTAATGTGCTCACACCTTTTTAACACTTCCCCAGTTAAGGCAAGGAAGCGCTGGGTACGTAACCCCCACAAAATAATTCATGTGTGCGCCTGGTTAATTAACATCCCTAACTTCAGATTAATGGCCTATCCTGGCAAAGACTAATTAACCTCACACACTCCTACACACACAGCAGCCAAACCCTGCACCGATATGATGTATCCTGTAACTACGGCATAATTAACTGGGCGTCTTCAATTAACCTAATTACGTC
The DNA here is from genome assembly GCF_036320965.1 of Panulirus ornatus. NCBI lineage: Eukaryota > Metazoa > Arthropoda > Malacostraca > Decapoda > Palinuridae > Panulirus > Panulirus ornatus. The sequence continues at coordinate 4,743,030 of NC_092249.1, forward strand.
ACATGTTAATCTACTTTAAGTGTTTCAATCGACCATACCCACAGTGTCCCAGAGAGACACACTTCCCTCAAGTGAGGTACACTTTACTAGTGATGGTAGAAAGTGACAAACACTTTACGGGTGATGGTTAAAGTTGAACACTTTACTAGTGATGGTAGAAAGTCATGAACACTTTACCACCTCTCTCCCACTTGCTTTACAGACCCCCTTCTACCTATTCCACACACACACACACACACACACCTCTTTTATCTCATTCACACTCTTCCCTAGCCTCTTCAACACACTCAACTCCTCCACACTCTTCCCCAGCCTCTCCAACACGCTCTTCTTGCCCTCCACATTCTTCTTCAACACACTTAGTCCCTCTAACACACTCTTCCTCACCTTCTCCAACACACACACTTCCTCAGCCTCCACCAACGCACTCTTCCTCAGCCTCCCTAACACACTCTCCCTCAATCCCACTCCAACACACCTTTTCCTCAGCCCCACTCCAACACACTATATCTCCCCCATGCCATGGCACGGGGCACCATAAACAGCATAAGGCCTCCCTCCTTCCCTCCCAGGGACGCACCCTAATGCTCAGGCCAACACACACACACACACACACACACACACACACACACACAGCGAGGCAACGTCTATCAATCAATTCCTCTGCGTGGCCAGGGTCGTAGAACCAACCCATCTTCTTGGTCTTCCAGTTTACAGTTTCTTTTCTCCCCCTTTTGCTACCTTTTTACCCATCCCAAGCTTAATACCAGACTTAATACAACGGGGGGTTGTGTTAATCTACCATCTCAAGTACCTTTACGACAACCTACAAACCGCAAATACGAGGTCCAGTCCTTTTACCCTCACCTACATTATACAAAACGCTACAAGCAACGGGTGATCATCTAATTCACTTTAGTGATGGTATTACATATATTCTTAAAGTACATTTGGAACTGTAAATATGTTAAGAGAAATGAAAGTGATTATTGCACAAACCCGGCAAAGAAGAGACTATCCAAGTCAAGACATTAGGTCACAAAGAAGATAAAATCTCTCTCTCTCTCTCTCTCTCTCTCTCTCTCTCTCTCTCTCTCTCTCTCTCTCTCTCTCTCTCTCTCTCTCTCTCTCATACATCACCATAACTTCCCCCCACTTCATCATCTTATTCTACATAAATCTATCTCAAAGAGGACAGAACGCATCGTGAAGGATAACACCCCACAAGGATCTAACAAAACCCTACGTTTAACACATCATTACGACACATACACACCAACACACGTAAGCCGTTTTTTTTTTTAAGTTTTAATCCCCTAAAACAGAAGAGCAATCTGGGTTTTAAGTAATTGAAAGAATGAGCCATGATCTCACAGGCCAGTGTGAATAACGTGGACTTTCCACTGACTCTTCTCAAAAAAAGGGGGATAAGTCTTGCTTAACTCCAAGTCTAGATTTACAGCGTAAGGGGTAATTTGCAGATGTGCTGGCAGTTCGTGGCACGGATGAAAATGTTAACTTGTGAATACTGATGAGCTCGTGGTGAAGGGAAGAGGTGGTGCGAGCGAGACAAGAATGGTCTCGGGACTAAAGGAGACGAGGGAAGAGTATGAATGGTCTGTGACCTGGAGGAGACTGAAGAAGAAGAGAGGCCCATGACCTGGAGGGGACTGTAGAAGAATGGTCCCTGACCTGGAGGAGAATACAGAAGAATGGTCCATAACCTGGAAGATACAAGAACCAAGTAGTCCTCTCCGTCTATGGTCTGTCTGCGGTACCAAAGACACCCTCAAGCGAACTTCCAAGTTGGGCTGAAGAGCTGACAAGACAGAAGAAGCCTGACGGGAAGGACGGGTACCAGTACGACACGAAGATGGCCAAGTGATGTCTCGGGAGATGCGCCAAGGGACCAGCCAACAGCGCTTGAAGTCATGACATCACACTACCTGGCGAAGTCTTTGGGAGTCTTCAACAACAACCACCACCCCACTTCCTTCCAACATCCCGGGATGGGCTGAGGCTGTTGATGGATCTGGTCGATGGTCGACCAAGCTGTTGGAAGGCCGCGGTACTCACGGACCCACACAAGCAAGCCCCCCTACGGTCGGACGAGGCTGCTGGTGGAGGATGTGGTCGTTGGTCGACCAAGCTGTTGGAAGCCGGGGCACTCGGGGGGGCCCCCACAACAAGCGCCCCCCAACGGTCTGGGGCTGCTCCGGTACACTTTGCTGGGTAATTGAGTCTTGTGCAAAGTCGGACCCACCATCCATCAACGTCTGATGCGCTCGTGGAAAATTCTAGGTTGACAAGTCTATCTATCTCCCTTCAACTCGAGGATAGTCGTATCACCCAGCGTCATCTACCCAGGGACAGACGGACACAAACACAAGACGACAAACAACAGACGCACAATGGACATCCAGCGATCAGTTGATACTGATCAGGCACTCACAACAAAAACAACAATCACAATGGAATCATCCCCATGTGCGAGCGACTGGCTAACACAATTACAGCTCTTATCTAAACATGAAATATTATTCATTTCTTTTTTTCCTTTTTCCCCAAAAACTGACGAGGGACCAAATTGGACAGACAGACATCAAATCGCCGTATCTTCAATCAAATCAATGTCTCTATTAATAAGCGAGCGAAAATCAAATACTCCTTTTTTTTTCCAATTTTTGGGGTGGGTTCCACTAGAAGGGGATATCATATACTGCGCCAAAACAACGCACACACACACACACACACACACATATAAAAAAAATAATATATAATATATATATATATATATATATATATATATATATATATATATATATATATATATATATATATATATACATATATATATATATATATATATATATATATATATATATATATATATATATATATATATATATATTTGCGATCGTTTTTAATGGGGTTCGAGACGAGTCTCTCGCCACAGTCCACTCACATAAGTTCGTGGGATATGTGAGCTTCAGGCCAAGGTCAATTCGCCCGTCGACAGCAAGTTATAACCACGTATCGAGACATCTTAAACAACTGAGGGAGTTTTGAGGTATTTCTACTGCCATGGAAGCTCTCACTGTACATATGGCCCCTGATAAGACCATACACGCTTACACTGTTTGTGGCCATTTTGCTAAGACCACAGCGTTTCTCACTGTATAATGTATATATGGTGTTTGCTAGAGCCACATACGCTCTCATTGCTAGTATGGTCCTTGCGAAGACCATATACACCCTTACAGCATATACGGTCCCTACGAAGACCATACACACCGTCACTGCATGTATGGTCCTTGCGAAGACCATACACACCCATACAGCATATACGGTCCCTACGAAGACCATACACACCGTCACTGCAGGTATGGTCCTTGCGAAGACCATACACACCCATACAGCATATACGGTCCCTACGAAGACCATACACACCGTCACTGCAGGTATGGTCCTTGCGAAGACCATACACACCCTCACTGTATGCATGTTCCTTGCTAAGACCATACACACGATGCGTTTGTGGCCTTCGGTCGTGGTTGGTCTTTCATGATACGACCAACCTATGGCCTTCCTTTAAGTCCCACAAGTATAAGTTTTTCTTCCATTCCTTGAATGGCGCCTCTCAGTGGCTTGACGGCCGAAGAAGCAGCCTTCAGCATCTTTTCGCCTCGCGAGACTTATGTTAGCTTCCGAGTCACACACATCGCTTCACATTCTCATGGTAGCTTCCGAGTCACACACATTGCTTCACATTCTCATGGTAGCTTCCGAGTCACACACATTGCTTCACACTCACGTTGTATAACACTTTGATCTCCCCTGAACTGTGGGCCGTTACTCCCAAGGTTTATGGGCCGTAAAGTGCGTGTGTTGTGGGTAAACTTAAGAGAACATAAGTCTGAGTCACCTAAGGAAAACACTGGAGCCAGAGGGACATATATATATATATACCATAAATATGAGACCGACTTTGTCATACACACATTACCAAGGACATTAAATCACATCTAACGCGACACAGTGCATAAAGAAAATCGAATCACCTTGTGCCCGGGGTCTGATGACATAACTAGCAAAGAAAATGGAAGATCAGAGACGAAACTCGTCCTTGAGGCAGAGCTACAAATCATGGTAATTCAACAGCGCCACGTAATGTCCACGGGAAAAGACAAGTGGCGTTGAATCCCACATTCAGAATATTAAAGCAGTGTTGCATTCTACAGTTAAGGGATCAGACCCGTTAATGAACGGTGTTGTAACACGACGGAACACAGAGATGTACAATTGAGCAGCTATACACGACACAGGAGCTAACCACCACTCGAAGGGCATAAGTGGGGGTGTGTGAGAAATGAGCACTGACTCGAAAGGCATAAGTGGGGGTGTGAGAAATAGAAGTACTGTGAATCAAAGAAAAACAGAAGACTATCGAGACAGAAACGTAACTTGTGGGTTTGCCAAGTCTGAAATGACAGGCTGATCCATGCATTTATGAACAGCAGACCGTCAGCTATAACTAGGAAGACTGAAGGGTTCTGAAGGATTCTGTAGGATACTGAAGTAAGCGGGGGAATATATGTAGAGTTGAAAGTTAACTTCCAAAGTGTTGTAAATTCGGTGAAGTACGGTATAGCTTTATCATACACGATGGACATGGACTACAGTGAAATCCTGAAGGCATTACATGGGAAAGATCCTGAGATACCTTCATACATGTAGAGAAAATGTCCCGATTGAAGCCACTGCCCATATATGCTGTAGTTGTGAACGGAAACACGAAACGAACTCGCCAGAAATGTTAAAGAAGTCTCCATTCGACAACACAGACGAAGGATATTACATGGACCTGATGAAGAAGACTCTGTATATATGTGACAGGAACTTACCTACACACTGAACGAATCGTCGGAAATGTTCACGAACTCTCTAGGTTGGAGAGCTGGCAGGTAACCCACCCAAGAACAGGTGGTCTGAGGGCCGTGTCTTGGGACTTCTGAAGCTTATCCGCAACCACCAAGTGGCAAAGACCACACGGTCATGGTCATTCGAGGTCAAAGGGCGTGAGGCGTGGGGAGGGGTCGCCGCGTGCGGCCTCGAAGAGAGAAGCAATGGTGCTTGTAATTACACATTTGTAATCATATATGAGCACGGTACAAGTGGGGAGTTCGGGCGTTCGTGGGAGAACTTAGCTCTTGAACCACTGTATTGCCTCTCAATGCTCAAGTTTCGTGTTCTTTCTGTTCAAGTCCGACTATAATTTCATGCATTGCAAGGCCACAAGAATCAATATATATATATATATATATATATATATATATATATATATATATATATATATATATATATATATATATATATATATTTATATATATATATATATATATATATATATATATATATATATATATATATACATTTCTTTTCTTTCAAACTATTCTCCATTTCCCGCGTTAGCGAGGTAGCGTTAAGAACAGAGAACTGGGCCTTTGAGGGAATATCCTCACCTGGCACCCTTCTCTGTTCCTTCTTTTGGTAAATTAAAAAAAAAAAAAATGAGAGGGGAGGATTCCAGCCCCCCCGCTCCCTCCCCTTTTAGTCGCCTTCTACGACACGCAGGGAATACGTGGGAAGTATTCTTTCTCCCCTATCCCCAGGGATATATATATATATATATATATATATAGGGGATAGGGGAGAAAGAATACTTCCCACGTATTCCCTGCGTGTCGTAGAAGGCGACTAAAAGGGGAGGGAGCGGGTGGCTGGAAATCCTCCCGTTTCTTGTTTTTTTTTTAATTTTCCAAAAGAAGGAACAGAGAAGGGGGTCAGGTGAGGATATTCCCTCTAAGGCCCAGTTCTCTGTTCTTAACGCTACCTCGCCAACGCGGGAAATGGCAAATAGTATGAAAAAAAAAAAAAAAAAAAAAAAAAAATATATATATATATATATATATATATATATATATATATATATATATATATAAAGTCTTCTAATCTTTAATATGCTTTTGCGAAAGGTTGTGCCACTAAGAGGAGAGCACATGACTGACCAAATATTAAGGTGGAGCGCAGGGCAATAGCTCACACGTATTCACTCTCCCTCCGTCTGCACGTGACATCAAAGACTGGCGATCTAACTACCCAGTCAAAGCGCGGGTGAATACACCATCAAGCAAATGGAATTCCAAAAAAAAAACCTGTGGGTGATAGATAAGGATAATGGAGGACGGACGACAAGGAAGGGAAGATGATGATGATAATGATAATTATGATAATGATAATGATGATAATTATGATAATGATGATTATGATAATGATGATAATTATGATAATGATAATGATGATAATGATGATGATGATGATGATAATTATGATAATGATAATGATGATAATGATAATGATGATGATGATGATAATTATGATAATGATGATAATGATAATGATGATGATGATGTTGAAGGAGGCACCACATAAATAGGATGAGTTTTGAGTGAGAATATTCATTATTATAATGAGAAGGTAGTAATTAGCATAATCATAATGAGAAGCTAGCCTAATCACCATAATCACGTGTAAACAACAACAAAATGATTATCCCTTCGCTCAGAAAAAAAAACCCAAAAAAACCCTCCACACGACGTTTTCTTTCTCTTACTTGAGGGATGTTCGGAGGGGAAGAAAACGAGAGGTTGACCGGGGGGGGGGAAGGTAAACTGGATTTCTAGCCTCAGATAAAAGCCAAGGAGAGAGAGTGTCTGGCCGGAAACACTCGAACACTAATGGACGTAAACCGGATTATGAAGGTTAACTGAACTGTTCGGATACGACGTAAACCGGATTACGAAGGTTAACCGAACTGTTCGGATACGACGTGGTGTTAGACGGACGCTGGACGCGTCGCGCTATCTTCCCCCCCCCCCCCCCCTGTTATATTAGGAGGAGGAGGAGGAGGAGGAGGAGGAAGAGAAGGAGGAGGAAGAAGAGAAGGAGGAGGAAGAGAAGGAGGAGGAGGAGGCGGAGGAGGAGGAGGCGGAGGAGGAGGAGGAGGAGGAGGAAGAGGAAGAGGAGGAGGAGGAGGAAGAGGAGGAGGAGGCCGCCCCACGCCCGCCGCTCCCTCCTTGCAGGAGTTAAAAATCATTAATCAAGTGAGGTAGGTGAAGATGGTGCCTCCATCCCTGTGAGATGAGGTAGAAGTCTACCTCATGGCGAGGAGTAGAGGCAGCCAACACACCTCCTGCACCTGCTGTGGTGTGTGTGTGTGTGTGTGTGTGTGTGTGGATGTCTCACTTCACAGCATATGACTACGAGATAGCCACCTGCTGCTGCAGCTGCAGCTGCTCGCTGCCGCTACTGCTGCTGTTCTGTCGTTTTACTGACGGCCACACACTAAACCTCCTCCTCCTCCTCCTTCTCCTGCTGCGGTGTGGCCTCCCACAGCAGACGACCAGGGACAACACACCCAGCTGCTGTGGCGAGGCTTCCTCCCCAGAGGGTAGATCAGCACCACACGACAACACACCACGACAACACACCACGACAACACACCACGACAACACACCACGACAACACACCACGACAACACACCACGACAACACACCACGACAACACACAACGACAACACACCACGACAACACACCACGACAACACACCACGACAACACACAACGACAACACACAACGGCAACACACCACGACAACACACCACGACAACACACCGCGACAACACACCACGACAACACACAACGGCAACACACCACGACAACACACCACGACAACACACCGCGACAACACACCACGACAACACACCACGACAACACACCACGACAACAAAAACGACAACACACCACGACAACACACCACGACAACACACGATGAACGCCTCTCTCTCTCTCTCTCACACACACTCCTACACACCCTGGCTCTTTCCCTCCCACCCCACCCTCGCCTTAACTCGCCCGTTCAACTTCCTACATTCACACACACACACACACGCTCTCGCTGACCCAATTCCCGTAACACAAACCCCCGGGAACTTTTTAATTTCCCAGTTATCGAAGTAAAACTTGCGTGTGAATGGTCTTCCACGAGCCCGAGACTCTGGTGAAGCCTTGCGCTTAAAGGCCAAGCCTTGTATTCTCTTAATCTCAAAAAGGCGAGTAATCTATCGTGGACTTTCGCACCCACCACAGTGGTGTAGTAGTGGATGATGAGGGCACAGAGGGTTTGGAAACTGTGCCACAGTGATGGAATTATGTAACAAGTTACGTGATGTGTTGGTCTGTTGACAGTGGGCAAAGTTAGGATCCTTCCCAAGTATCTGGGGGCTAAGTTAGGACACTTCCCAAGTATCTGGGGGCAGAGTTAGGATACTTCCCAAGTATCTGGGGGCAAAGTTAGGATCCTTCCCAAGTATCTGGGGGCAGAGTTAGGATACTTCCCAAGTATCTGGGGGCAAAGTTAGGATACTTCCCAAGTATCTGGGGGCAGAGTTAGGATACTTCCCAAGTATCTGGGGGCAAAGTTAGGATACTTCCCAAGTATCTGGGGGCAAAGTTAGGATACTTCCCAAGTATTTGAGGGCAGTTAAGATACTCCTCAAAATATATCTAAGGCTATGGGTCAGCTAATATCAATTTCCACACTGTCTACAAAATCTTGTGAAGGTATTTCTACACCACACGCATGCAGACCAATGCTGGAGTCAACTCATGTCTTTTTAAAGAGATGAAACCTAACCAATTCAGAAAGTTACCCTTAGAAGCAGAACTTGTACGAAATATCACGTCCATCAAACACTATTTTGAAGAATAAACTTAGACTTTTCGAGTAAAATATATATATATATATATATATATATATATATATATATATATATATATATATATATATATATATATATATATAATGACTTCATGTGAAAGAAAAAATATACATTTCATAAACCTGATTTTGAAACATATATATATATATATATATATATATATATATATATATATATATATATATATATATATATATATATATATATATAAAATCAACCCCAATAAAGAGACAAAGGAAATAAATTAAGACTAATAACATTTACAACATGCATCGTTAATTCCCCAAATTATCAGACATTGTGTATTCAACGTTACATAAATGTGAAATATATATATATATATATATATATATATATATATATATATATATATATATATATATATATATATATATATATATATATATATGGTTTGGGCACATGGAGAGGATGAGTGAGGAAAGATTGACCAAGAGGATATATGTGTCGGAGGTGGAGGGAACAAGGAGAAGAGGGAGACCAAATTGGAGGTGGAAAGATGGAGTGAAAAAGATTTTGTGTGATCGGGGCCTGAACATGCAGGAGGGTGAAAGGAGGGCAAGGAATAGAGTGAATTGGAGCGATGTGGTATACCGGGGTTGACGTGCTGTCAGTGGATTGAAGCAAGGCATGTGAAGCGTCTGGGGTAAACCATGGAAAGCTGTGTAGGTATGTATATTTGCGTGTGTGGACGTATGTATATACATGTGTATGGGGGGGGGGGAGGTTGGGCCATTTCTTTCGTCTGTTTCCTTGCGCTACCACGCAAACGCGGGAGACAGCGACAAAGTATAATAAAAATAAATAAAATATATATATATATATATATATATATATATATATATATATATACACCCCAACTTCATGGTGGCAAAAAAAAAGAAAAAAAAAAGAAAAAGACGTATTCTCTTCGAGAGAGAGAGAGAGAGAGAGAGAGAGAGAGAGAGAGAGAGAGAGAATATCCGGTGGGGACGGGTAAATAAATGGGAGGAGGGAGGGAGGGGGAAGGGAGGTGTAAGAGAGAGAGAGAGAGAGAGAGAGAGAGAGAGAGAGAGAGAGAGAGAGAGAGAGAGAGAGAGAGAGAGAGAGGAGGGAGCGTGGAGGAGGAGGAGGAGGGAGGGAGGAGGACATGAGTGGCATAATCTTTTTTTCAAGTGTAGTGGGGGAATGAGGGCTGAAAATGCGGTGGTGGTGGTGGCTGAGGCTGAGACGACGACTGGATCAATAGACTTATGTAAGGAGGACCGACACCACGTATGTGTGTGTGTGTGTGTGTGTGTGTGTGTGTGTGTGTGTGTGTGTGTGTGTGTGTGTGTGTGAGGACTGAGGACTGGGGGGGGGGGCCACCCACACCCCCGGCCGTGCTTCATTCATACCCTATCACTAACTCACCCACTGCGTCTTTCAACTTACCTCACACCAGCGAGAGAGAGAGAGAGAGAGAGAGAGAGAGAGAGAGAGAGAGAGAGAGAGAGAGAGAGAGAGAGAGAGAAAAGAGAAGAAAAAAATAAGAATGAGGTGAAATTAAGGAATTTAGTCATGTGAAGATGAGGTGAAATGATTGGATCTAGTCATGAAGACGAGGTGAAATCATGCGTCGCATGTCGCAACTACACGGCCATCACAGAAAAGGGGTCTACGAGCTCGCTGTTTTCTTGGGGTCTACGAGCTCGCCGTTTTCTTCACAGTAGAAAATAAACACTGGCTCTACCTCGGCTCTCCATCCACTGCCTCAAGAACGCTTTCATATCTTACTCTCTGTTTATTTGCTTATATTTCCCCCCCTTTAGCTTTCCATCCACTGCCTAAGCAACACTTTAATATCATACTCTCTGTTTATTTGTTTATTTCCTTTCTTTATCACGCTATTCGCTTTTGTTTCTTTGTTACAAAAAAAAGAAAACACTTTTAAATGATATTGTCACATGTACACTCTTGTCCGGTTCATCTCCAACACTCTCTCCCTCCTTCTCGTTAGTCTCCAACACTCTCTCCCTCCTTCTCGTTAGTCTCCAACACTCTTTCCTTCTCGTTAGGTCTCGTCTTGTTCTCCCTCCTACTTCCAGACTAATTGTGGCCCACTCCATCTTGCTCCCTCCTGCAACCCTCCTCTTCCATCATTCTTTTCACCACTGTCCTCTAACCCATAATTTAGTTAACCCTCTCACACCTATTTATCTTTTATCTTATTCTTTTTTTATCTCTTCGTTAACCCCAAACCTATTCATCTCTCATCTTGTTCTCTTTATCTCTTCGTTAACCCCCTCACACCTATTCATCTTTTGTCTTAATCTCTTTATCTCTTCGTTAACCCCTCACACCTATTTATCTTTTATCTCATTCTCTTTTCATCTCTTCGTTAACCCCCTCACACCTATTTATCATTTATCTTATTCTCGTTTATCTCTTCGTGGGTCGTCCTTATGTCTTCTTGTTCCTTCCATCTCTTTCCCTCATTCACTTCTTTCCTCTCCCTTAACCTCCCATCTCCTTTCCCTCCCTCCCTCTCTCCTCGCTGGGCGACGCGCGCCTATCCACGCGTTCGCACCCCCATGTCGTAGACGGATCCACGTCGCAGACTGTGGCGCTACGGAGACTACGACTCCACGCAGAGTTTCCTACGACGAAAGGCCCACCTTCGCATACCCAAGACGCCCCGACTCTTTAACAGCAGACGTCTTGGACTTCACCAATTAGCTCCTGAAAAGGAAATTCACTTCTTCTCTGCTTCCAGAAAGCAGCTCACACTGTCACAATGCAAAATGGGTTTTTTTTTTTAAGAAATTCACTCAAACCTTAGAATATCCTTCATCACATTTGCATTTGTGAATAGTAATTAAATCTAATGCACTCAATTGACATTTGTGAATAGTAACTAAATCTAATGCACTCAATTGACAGGAAATCGCCTAATATTTACTAACTAAATCTAATACATTCAATTGACAGGACACCGCCTAACATCCAACTTATCAAACTTATTAGAAAAAATAAAATAGAGCAATATCGAAATGAAATGACTACAGAACAACGCCAATAGAAACCAAACCAGATAATTGTGAAGCAATCAACACAAGTCAAATACAACGAGGGGAAAAGAATAGTCAAAAATATTCTCAAGGCCAAACGGACAGCTGTTCACCTGAGTTCGAACCCCACTCCCTCCCCCAACAACCCCCCCCCCCCCAGGGTCTGACCTAATCTCATTATAATTACGTTAAATTAACATTTCTTTTTTATTGGACAACATTGTTAACCAGCAACTGTCCATGCGTCCACTTATTTCGAATTTCCAAAGTGTCAAATGTAAGAGCGGTGTTTACAGCTTATATCAATGGAAAATTTCGAGGATTAAGACACACACACACACACACACACACACACACACACACACACACACACACACACGAAAATAATCATTCGTAAAGAAACTAAAAGAAAAAGAAAGGTATTTAAAACGCGGTACACTTACAAAACTGGTGGTTTTAACGCGTGATATGAAATAAAAAAAAGGAAAACTTCCTTGTTCTAACATGGAACCAAAATTTGCTGACTTCAGGCATCACACTTACCCCAGACATAGCTGACTTCAGGCATCACACTTACCCCAGACATAGCTGACTTCAGCCACCACACTCGCCCCAGACATAGCTGACTTCAGGCACCACACTTACCCCAGACATAGCAGATTTCAGCCACCACACTTACCCCAGACATAGCTGACTTCAGCCACCACACTCGCCCCAGACATAGCTGACTTCAGGCACCACACTTACCCCAGACATAGCAGATTTCAGCCACCACACTTACCCCAGACATAGCTGATTTCAGCCACCATACTTACCCCAGACATAGCTGACTTCAGGCACCACACTTACCCCAGACATAGCAGATTTCAGCCACCACACTCGCCCCAGACATAGGTGATTTCAGCCACCACATCCACACTCCAGACATTGCTATAAAACGCAACACAAAGAGAGAGAGAGAGAGAGAGAGAGAGAGAGAGAGAGAGAGAGAGAGAGAGAGAGAGAGAGAGAGAGAGAGAGAGAGAGAGAGAAATATGGACAGAATGCAATTATGTCTGAATGTTTCCTCCTCCTGAACTCGATTCTGAATCAAGGCGGCTCAAGGGCGCCTGCACCCAGCGCTCCGGCCGGATAATGACAGGAAGACGAGACAGTGTAGGAAGAAAGCGAACGAGGAGACGCAAGAGGAGAAAAGATAAAAGAAGAAAATGAGGAAGAAATTATGACATGATTCTTTCGCATGAAGGAAGAAATACAATACATATATACATATATATATATATATATATATATATATATATATATATATATATATATATATATATATATATATATGTATATATATATATATATATATATATATATATATATATATATATATATATATATATATATATATATATATATTCCTTCTAGTCCACGGGGAAATGAAATACGATAAGTTCACAAGTGCAGTTTCGTGCAATGATCACATCATCAGGAGAGATACGATATATATATAAATATATATATATATATATATACATATATATATATATATTGCACATGGAGAGAATGAGTGAGGAAAGATTGACCAAGAGGATATATGTGTCGGAGGTGGAGGGAACGAGGAGAAGAGAGAGACCAAATTGGAGGTGGAAAGATGGAGTGAAAAAGATTTTGTGTGATCGGGGCCTGAACATGCAGGAGGGTGAAAGGAGGGCAAGGAATAGAGTGAATTGGAGCGATGTGGTATACAGGGGTTGACGTGCTGTCAGTGGACTGAATCAAGGCATGTGAAGCGTCTGGGGTAAACCATGGAAAGCTGTGTAGGTATGTATATTTGCGTGTGTGGACGTGTGTATGTACGTGTGTATGGGGGGGGGCCATTTCTTTCGTCTGTTTCCTTGCGCTACCTCGCAAACGCGGGAGACAGCGACAAAGTATAAAAAAAAAAAAAAAAAAAAATATTTATATATATATATATATATATATATATATATATATATATATATATATATATATATATATATATATATTTTTTTTTTTTTTTTTTTTTTTTTTTTTTTTTTTTTTTTTTTTTTTTTTTTTATACTTTGTCGCTGTCTCCCGCGTTTGCGAGGTAGCGCAAGGAAACAGACGAAAGAAATGGCCCAACCTCCCCCCCCCCCCATACACATGTACATACACACGTCCACACACGCAAATATACATACCTACACAGCTTTCCATGGTTTACCCCAGACGCTTCACATGCCTTGATTCAATCCACTGACAGCACGTCAACCCCTGTATACCACATGACTCCAATTCACTCTATTCCTTGCCCTCCTTTCACCCTCCTGCATGTTCAGGCCCCGATCACACAAAATCTTTTTCACTCCATCTTTCCACCTCCAATTTGGTCTCCCTCTTCTCCTCGTTCCCTCCACCTCCGACACATATATCCTCTTGGTCAATCTCTCCTCACTCATTCTCTCCATGTGCCCAAACCATTTCAAAACACCCTCTTCTGCTCTCTCAACCACGCTCTTTTTATTTCCACACATCTCTCTTACCCTTACGTTACTTACTCGATCAAACCACCTCACACCACACATTGTCCTCAAACATCTCATTTCCAGCACATCCATCCTCCTGCGCACACCTCTATCCATAGCCCACGCCTCGCAACCATACAACATTGTTGGAACCACTATTCCCTCAAACATACCCATTTTCGCTTTCCGAGATACTGTTCTCGACTTCCACACATTTTTCAAGGCTCCCAAAATTTTCGCCCCCTCCCCCACCCTATGATCCACTTCCGCTTCCATGGTTCCATCCGCTGACAGATCCACTCCCAGATATCTAAAACACTTCACTTCCTCCAGTTTTTCTCCATTCAAACTCACCTCCCAATTGACTTGACCCTCACCCCTACTGTACCTAATAACCTTGCTCTTATTCACATTTACTCTCAACTTTCTTCTTCCACACACTTTACCAAACTCAGTCACCAACTTCTGCAGTTTCTCACATGAATCAGCCACCAGCGCTGTATCATCAGCGAACAACAACTGACTCACTTCCCAAGCTCTCTCATCCCCAACAGACTTCATACTTGCCCCTCTTTCCAGGACTCTTGCATTTACCTCCCTTACAACCCCATCCATAAACAAATTAAACAACCATGGAGACATCACACACCCCTGCCGCAAACCTACATTCACTGAGAACCAATCACTTTCCTCTCTTCCTACACGTACACATGCCTTACATCCTCGATAAAAACTTTTCACTGCTTCTAACAACTTGCCTCCCACACCATATATTCTTAATACCTTCCACAGAGCATCTCTATCAACTCTATCATATGCCTTCTCCAGATCCATAAATGCTACATACAAATCCATTTGCTTTTCTAAGTATTTCTCACATACATTCTTCAAAGCAAACACCTGATCCACACATCCTCTACCACTTCTGAAACCGCACTGCTCTTCCCCAATCTGATGCTCTGTACATGCCTTCACCCTCTCGATCAATACCCTCCCATATAATTTACCAGGAATACTCAACAAACTTATACCTCTGTAATTTGTTGAATGTGTCTGATGACAGAGTGGCAGATATAGGGTGTTTTGGTCGAGGTGGTGTGCAAAGTGAGAGGGTTAGGGAAAATGATTTGGTAAACAGAGAAGAGGTAGTAAAAGCTTTGCGGAAGATGAAAGCCGGCAAGGCAGCAGGTTTGGATGGTATTGCAGTGGAATTTATTAAAAAAGGGGGTGACTGTATTGTTGACTGGTTGGTAAGGTTATTTAATGTATGTATGACTCATGGTGAGGTGCCTGAGGATTGGCGGAATGCGTGCATAGTGCCATTGTACAAAGGCAAAGGGGATAAGAGTGAGTGCTCAAATATATATATATATATATATATATATATATATATATATATGACAACTGAATCACTGTACGTACAATACACTGGCAATAACTCAAACACACACACACACACGTACGTACAACAGAGAAAACAAAAATACGTTTGTAAATAAAAAGAAAGATGCAAATCCATAAAAGCTCGCGAGAAGTCTGGAGGGCCAATCGATGACGCGGCTCTTCAGGTACAAGCAGCTTCTTTCCTTTCTAGGCTCTGTCTGGAAAGCAGGGAATTATCTTCCTGGAAGATGATTCCTGGAAGACGAGGGTTCCCCCACCCCGTCCATCTTTATTCATATCTGGGACACCAAATTAAACACTCAATTCCATTGGGAGTTTCGAGTCGGTTCCCAGGTGCGGTGGGGAGGTGGAGCGATACACTGGGGAGGAGTGCTGAAGTCTGGTGGAGTGGGGAGAGAGGGGGGGGAGATTATGAGTGGGGAGAGAGAGAGAGAGAGAGAGAGAGAGAGAGAGAGAGAGAGAGAGAGAGAGAGAGAGAGAGAGAGAGAGAGAGAGAGAGAGAGAGAGAGAGAATATCAGCAAAGTACGCGCGTCGATGACATACCAAGGTTGAGAGACACGGAGAAGACACCAGCGGAAGGGTCAACCTTACACGCATGGACGATGGTAAAAAAAAAAAAAAAAATGGGGGTCCACCGTAAGAAAGTGCTATAATAACCAGTACCAACATCTGATGACAGCTGCTATATGCAGATGACACTGTGTGGTTACCTAAATCAGATGACATGGATAAAATGGTGGTCCAGCTCGAATATATATATATATATATATATATATATATATATATATATATATATATATATATATATATATATATACATATATATATATATATATATATATATATATATATATATATATATATATATATATATATATATATATATATATACGTTATGTAAAATTCTAATATGACTTTCTGTCTTACCTCCTTATCTCTTAGTTTTACGGTCCTATTTGTGTTTTGTTTGAGGCCTGGCCTCCACGAGATATCCAGCTTTCGACATCAAACACCAAGCAGACAATATTACAAGCATGGCTGTGTTCATCACTACACACAAACACCAGATGATTCTGTATGCTTCAAATTGGCATGTATTTTATCCTAAGGATGAATTACATTCTACTGTACTATATGTACAATGCTGAAGTATTCTAACGTACTTACACTCTATCCTGACTAATTACATTCTACTGTACTATATGTACAATGCTGAAGTATTCTAATGTACTTACACTCTATCCTGACTAATTACATTCTACTGTACTATATGTACAATGCTGAAGTATTCTAATGTACTTATACTTTATCCTCAGGATGAATTACATTCTATTGTACTATATGTGCTATGCTGAAGTATTCTAACGTACTTATATGTTCTGTCTCTCTACTTAACAACTACTTTACACTACAGTACAGGTTCGAGTCACCATCTCCGGTACCACACCCCTGTACCGTCCTGGTGAGTCTGTACCCTCTGTACCCCACCATCACTGTACCGTTGACCCGACCACGTACCATCGCATAACTCCTTACCACACGAGATGGTCAGAATGCACCATGGTGGATCTACCGTCCCGTCTACCTTCACGCTACATCTACCCATTAGTCAGTATCTACTGTGTGATGTGTAGTTTACCTCCTGCTTGAGTCGCTGTCTACCACGGCCGCGCCATGATCGTACCTGTAAAAGAAAAGAAAGACGTAAATGTAACACTTGTATACAGAGGAGGTTATTAACCATAAGGTCAAGTGTGGCTCCACCACCCTTGAGCACGACGTTACGACCCTTGAGCACGACGTAAAGACCCTTGAGCACGATGGTATACGACCCTTGAGCACGACGGTACGGCCCTTGATCACGACGTTACGACCCTTGAGCACGACGGTACGACCCTTGAACACGATGGTATACGACCCTTGAGCACGACGGTACGGCCCTTGAACACGACGGTACGGCCCTTGAGCACGATGGTATACGACCCTTGAGCACGACGGTACGGCCCTTGAGCATGACGGTTCGACCCTTGAGCACGACGGTACGACCCTTGAGCATGACGGTACGACCCTTGAGCACGACGGTACGACCCTTGAGCACGACGGTACGACCCTTGAGCACGACGGTTCGACCCTTGAGCATGACGGTACGATCCTTGAGCACGACGGTACTACCCTTGAGCACGGCGGTGCGAGCCTTGAGCACGACGGTAAGACCCTTGAGCACGACGGTACGACCCTTGAGCACGACGGTACGACCCTTGAGCACGACGGTACGACCCCTTAAGAGTCTGGTCGGAGGCCAGGTCGTCATACACAAGGGTCGTACCATCGTGATCAAGGGTCGCACCGTCGTGGTCAAGGGTCGAATACCATCGTGCTCAAGGGTCGTACCGTCGTGCTCAAGGGTCGTATACCGTCGTGCTCAAGGGTCGCACTGACAGGACAGCTGGCCCTCGACCATCAACACACACACACAGTGGGAAATGTAGCAGCGTTTTGTGGGACGTGATGCATATGTACGACGGATGGTAATTACCACCAACACCTCCAGATGCAAAGGAAAATACGGCAATATATCTGAGGGAATTTATTGGATAATCTTGACAATATGTTATTCTTGAGTTAAGCTGGCGCGCGCGCACACACACACACACACACACACACACACACACACACACACACACACACAGGCAGGAGGTGAGACATATCTATGTACACACACACACACACACACACACACACACACATAGGCAAGAGATGAGACATATCTATGTACACACACACACACACACACACATACACACACACACACACGCACACACACACATAGGCAAGAGATGAGACATATCTATGTACACACACACACACACACACACACACACACACGCAAGAGATAAGACATATCTATGTCCATACAGAGATACTACATATATGATGATTCAGCCAATCACACTGACTGTTGGAGGGTGACTGTTAGAGAGGCGACTGTTGGAGGGTGACTGTTGGAGGGGTGACTATTGGAGGGGCGACTGTTGGAGGGTGACTATTGGAGGGTGACTGTTGGAGGAGCGACTGTTGGAGGGGCGACAGTTGGAGGGAGATTGTTGGAGGGAACACCACTGCGAGGACCGATTTGGAGGCTCTGGTAGCGGCAGTGGGAGGTAGTGGGTACCCACTGCCAAAATCGCAAATATAGAACTCAACTCTTCCCTGCTTGTGAGCGGGAAGAGGTGATGATGGGGGAAGGGGTGAGGGAGAGGAGGAGGAGGAGGAGGAGGAGGAGGAGGAGGAGGAGGAGGAGCTCACACACGAATGGGAGAGAGAGAGAGAGAGAGAGAGAGAGAGAGAGAGAGAGAGAGAGAGAGAGAGAGAGAGAGAGAGAGAGAGTGTGTCTGTATCTGATGTGTGTGTGTGTGTGTGTGTGTGTTACTACCTACGAGTGCCTACGATGGAGAGAGAGAGAGAGAGAGAGAGAGAGAGAGAGAGAGAGAGAGAGAGAGAGAGAGAGAGAGAGAGAGACAATATACCAAAGCCACCACCCGGCCTAGGGAAACACACGCGCTGAAATAATACCGATAAGAGACTGCACGTTCTTTTCTTTTTTCTCTTTTCCTTTTTTTTATTTTCATTTTGTTCCATCCCTAAAGAAACCGGGCTTCGTCACAGACCTACCCACCATCCATCCACGTCCCCTCCCTGCAGGTTTCAAAACCTCCGTAGCCTTCACAGATCTTTAGATCAGGGGGTCTGGATCCACGAATATCATGACAATAACATGTACATAAGGTTAGGTTACCGACTCGTGAAGCATCACCGAAACAAATACACGAAATATACAGTCAGTTACAGAACAAATGCAAACAAACAAACAAACACACACACACACAAATATACATATTATATATATATACTATTCGCCATTTTCCGCGTTAGCGAGGTAGCATTAAGAACAGAGGACTGAGCCTTTGAGGGAATATCCTCACTTGGCCCCCTCCTCTGTTCCTCTTTTGGAAAATCTAAAAACGAGAGGGGTGGATTTCCAGCCTCCCGCTCCCTCCCCTTTTAGTCGCCTTCTACGACACGCAGGGAATACGTGGGAAGTATTCTTTCTCCCCTATCCCGTACATATATATATATATATATATATATATATATATATATATATATATATATAACTCATTATCCCGGGGGATAGGGGATTAAGAATACTTCCCACGTATTCCCTGCGTGTCGTAGAAGGCGACTAAAAGGGGAGGGAGCGGGGGGGCTGGAAATCCTCCCCTCTCGTTTTTTAATTTTCCAAAAGAAGGAATAGAGAATTGGGCCAGGTGAGGGTATTCCCTCAAAGGCCCAGTCCTCTGTTCTTAACGCTACCTCGCTAGTGCGGGAGGTGGCGAATAGTTTGAAAGAAAGAAAAGATATAAATAACTCATGTAATTTTCCAATCTTCAGATCGAGAGATTAACAGGTATATTAAAATGATTTTGGGGTTAATATAGCTTTAAACTCTTATGGCTTTGTGGGGGCATGGCGTCGCTCGCTTGCCACCCCGTTAAATGCTCAGATCCTATTAGCATCTCCAGAATCCTTCGCCCATATATATCCATTACTAGGGGACAGTTAAGGGGCTGATCCGCCTCGTTAAGGGGCTGATCCGTCTCGTTAAGGGGCTGATCCGTCTCGTTAAGGGGCTGATCCGTCTCGTCAAGGGGCTGATCCGTCTCGTTAAGGGGCTGATCCGTCTCGTTAAGGGGCTGATCCGTCTCGTTAAGGGGCTGATCCGTCTTGTTAAGGGGCTGATCCGTCTCGTTAAGGGGCTGATCCGTCTCGTTAAGGCAAGGGTTTAGGGTTAAGGCCAGCGTCACCAAGCAGCGATAGAAACACCGTAGCCCAGTAATAATGGCAGGACTTTATAAAGTACACGACACGGCTGGCCAACACACACACACACACACACACACCCATGACGTGCATCAAGTACAGGTCTTGGGCAGGACAGAATCTCTCTCTCTCTCTCTCTCTCTCTCTCTCTCTCTCTCTCTCTCTCTCTCTCTCATTTCCTCTTCGCGAATCTTTATCAGACAAACCTTATTAAAAGGGGGAACGAGCTTTGGCGTTCGCGATAATCATATTGGCAAAAATCCTTAAAAAATAGAAATAAAAAAAAATGCGATGGGCGTTCGCTCCATCCCGTTTGGAAGTGAACTCCCTCCACATTCAATCCATCTACATAAGAGTGAATGAACGGCATCATACACTCCGCCTTCCTTCCTGCCTCCATCGTATACTCCATCCCCCTTAAAATCCCTGAGCACCCAGTCCATCCCCCTACGGAACATACCCCTTACATCATACACTCCCTCCCTAACATGTATCTCCCTTAAAACAGTATATATATATATATATATATATATATATATATATATATATATATATATATATATATATATATATATATATATATATCATCACTATTATCATCATCATCATCACTATCATTATCATCATCATTACTATATCATCATTATTATTATTACTTTTATCATTGTGGTGTCATGATTTAGCTACTTCAGTCACGTTTCAGCCAACGCCACCTAAAATGACTGGGGCAGCGCGAGACACGATATCCCACCCAGTCTTTACCCAGTCCCTTGTACACATGAACCCAGTCTCCCCCCAGTGCCTCTCCCAAGTAAAGACAGTCAACCACCCAAGAAAAAAATGAAAGATAGGGATGGGGTGGGTGGGGGTGGAAGACTCAAGGGCAATAAATATGGTAAAATACACGACGTTCACGGACCAGCGCCGTCGCAGACGAACTCGATTCCAGCCT
This sequence comes from Panulirus ornatus, assembly GCF_036320965.1. Taxonomy (NCBI): domain Eukaryota; kingdom Metazoa; phylum Arthropoda; class Malacostraca; order Decapoda; family Palinuridae; genus Panulirus; species Panulirus ornatus. The sequence continues at coordinate 4,764,672 of NC_092249.1, forward strand.
CACAACCCGGAAATATAAAGCAGACGACCGAAGTCACACTATAAGCCCGTCACAACATTCATAACCAGGTTCGACCCAGCCAACCAGCCCGTCTCACACGGTGTCTGTATCCACAACAAGGATGAACAATACACAGCCTCCAAATGGCGTCCTAGATACGTCTCTTCGTTGTATATCAACTAACTCACATTTCCTTCTTGTGTCTCCCCTGATGATGTGATCAATACACGAAAGTGCACCACTTGGGAACTTATCGTGTTTCATTTCCCCGCGGACTCAGGAATATATATATATATATATATATATATATATATATATATATATATATATATATATATATATATATATATATATATATATAACTGACTTATATTTCTCTCTTTGTGTCTCCCCTGATGATGTGATTATTACACGAAAGTGCACTTGGAAACTTATCGTGTTTCATTTTCCCCGTGGACTCGTGGGACTATATATATATATATATATATATATATATATATATATATATATATATATACCCGAGAGCACCTCTGAATAATGTGAAAACTAAAAGCTGAAAGTTAATTTGTAAAGACGTACGTCCACCCATTCATTCTGTAGTTGGATGCCACTACAACGCGTTAAGCTATTTTTTCTCTCCCACGCGAGAGCGGCCGATTCCTACACACCAACACGGAAGAAATACAGACGCAAGAGGGGAAGAAATATATCACTTAAGGAAAAAAAAGAACAATTGATACCTTTTTTATTTCCAAAGACGTGAGGGGCAAGAAGGAGGAGGAAGAAGGCGGCAGAGAGGGGACGAGGGAGGGGTGGCTGAAGAGGGGGATGGCAGAATGATATGGGAATAGGAAGGAGTGGTGATAGACGATGGGGAGGAGGAGGAGGGACGGTGCTAAAGGATGGGGAGGAGGAGGAGGGAAGGTGCTGGATGATGGGGAGGAGGAGGAGGAGGAGGGAAGGTGCTAGAGGATGGGGAGGAGGAGGAGGGAAGGTGCTGGACGATGAGGAGGAGGAGGAGGAGGGAAGGTGCTAGAGGATGGGGAGGAGGAGGAGGAGGGAAGGTGCTGGATGATGGGGAGGAGGAGATGGAGGAGGAGGGAAGGTGCTGGACGAAGGGGAGGAGGAGGAGGGAAGGTGCTAGAGGATGAGGAGGATAAGGGAAGTGCTAGAGGATGGATAGAAGGAGGAGAAGGAGGAGGAGAAGGAGGAGAAGGAGGAGGAGGAGGAGAAGGACATATACCAGATGATGGGACGAGACGACCAGGTGCCACACACAGGCGAGGAGAAGGGAGGGAGTGTGAGAGAACACACGAGGAGGTGAGATCACACTCCTGTCGCGTCCTCACCGACACCTCACCTCACCTGGCGTCAATCAGTTGCAACGCCCCCGCCGTGTTTACCATCTCTTCGCCCAGGTATTGGCCGGGGTTTGCTGAGCACTCCAGGTCCCCCTTGGTGCAGGAGGAGCCGGAACACGTGTCTCCCTCTCCACTCGCTGAGGGGCGAGGGAGGAGATGCGTGTTGTCTGTTTGAGGCGCCAGAGCTGCTGTGTGGGTCGGCCGTTCACGGGTGTCGCTGGAAAGACGAGGTGGACGAAGTGTGTGTGTGTGTGTGTGTGTGTGGGGTTGTAGGGTGGCGTGGTTAGTTGTGGTGGGTGGGTTGTGACTGCGTCGATGCGTGGTTGTAGTTACGTGTTGTTATGTGAATGATGAGGCGTGGTTGTGGCCTCTGAGGTTCGGAAATGGTCGCCTGTGAGTCAAATGATGTGGTTGTAGAAGATGTGGTTGTAGATGGTGTGGTTGTAGATGGTGTGGTTGTAGATGGTGTAGTTGTAGATGGTGTGGTTGTAGATGATGTGGTTGTAGATGGTGTGGTTGTAGATGGTGTGGTTGTAGATGGTGTGGTTGTAGATGGTGTGGTTGTAGATGGTGTGGTTGCAGGTGGCGTGGACATTTGTTTGACCCCACGTAGGTGCTGGCTACGTAGATGTGTGGTTGTACTTTATTGTTGCTAAGTGGCTGACACGGTACGGCTGTGGTCTGCGTGTGTCACACAATGATCATCTGTGAGTCAAATGGCCCGATGGCTTTAAATACAGATGTGTGGTTGAGGCTACAGTCTGCAACCTGGCTATAGATGTGAGGGGGACCCTTTTTTGTTTTTCCGTGTGGCATGGGAAACCATACATCCTCGTCCTATGGAACGCTAATTTGTGAGGCAGAGACAGCAAGTGTGGCTGTGGAGGGGGTAGGTTTGCAAATCAAAGTCTGAATTAATCATTTCGTGTGTAACATCACAGACGATTTTACTTTCACCACATGTGTCTGGCCTGCCATCTACCCTTCCCTGTCTCTCAAGTCTTACCTGGAATCGCTTCACACACGAATGGAGAGACATGAATATATACTTTCTATTCTAATCTATATTTAAGCTATCACTGTCCATAGAAATACGTGTTGATATGGCAATAAAGAAAGCAAAATACACTACTTTAACTCGGCGTTACAGGTATATTGATGGATATATTGAGCAGTGTTTCGTTTATGTATTACTGACGGGATGTATATAATGATATACTGAAATATGTTATAGAAATGACATGTATTTTGAAACACCTCCTTCAGGTCTTTTAAAAAAAATAAATATTAAAAGATGGATATACTTCAGTCATACCCTACCCCGTTTTCTGTTATTTGACACAAGTGGTATTTCACTTTAAGTACAAATGTTTATGGTTATATAACGATATATGAACATGATACAGAATCGACGAATGTCTCTCGAAGGAAAGTAAAATGACCTTTCAATATCAGATATAGAAATATTTCAGCCATACCCACGACCCGTTTTCTTATCACAATGCCTTACATCCTTAGCATGACCAAGATGAACAAGTCCCGTTTTCTTCTAACCACGCTGCACTCCGTTCTCGAAGTGTTCTTAAGACGCAACCCCGACACCACAGCCCTCTCTCTCTCTCTCTCTCTCTCTCTCTCTCTCGATGCAATTTGTGGCATAGCGTTGCGACGACACAAGGGGCGTCAGGTTTATTTAAAAACGACAGAACATCCTACGTTCGTTGGAAGTCTGCGTTCGCCATTACTACCCCATCATCACCCCCCCATCTAACAACCTCCCACGCTTGTAAGGTCAAGAAGATAACACACCCCCATTTCCTCCCCCATCCACCTCGCCAAGACACCATTACGTAAGAGGCTCCACAAACTTTGAGGTATACAATAGTTTTTGGGAAGGAGGCCCCTTGTAGCTCTCTGTGGCATCTACTTTGTGGCATCTACTTTGTGGCATCTACTTTGTGGCATCTACTTTGTGGCATCTACTTTCTTAATGAAGGAAGATGACCGAAACCAATGAAGGGTTTCCACACAAATCCAGAACCTTGTTACGTCATCTGAATCGTGACGACACATCCGGAACAGAAGACGCGCTGGAGCGGAAGTAACCCGCACCTCGACCCGTCGAATACGATGGTACGACAATGAAGCACACGTCTGGGTAGGACCCCCACAGCACACGTGGGTACGACTGTAAAAACACACGTCGTCCGACTCTAGAGCACACGTCATACGACCTTAGAGCACATGTGGGTACGACTGTAAAAACACACGTCGTCCGACTCTAGAGCACACGTCATACGACCTTAGAGCACACGTGGGTACGACTGTAGAAACACACGTCGTCCGACTCTAGAGCACACGTCGTACGACCCTAGAGCACACGTGGGTACGACCCCTGAGCACGACGATACGACCTTAGAGCACACGTGGGTACGACTGTAGAAACACACGTCGTCCGACTCTAGAGCACACGTCGCACGACCCTAGAGCACACGTGGGTACGACCCCTGAGCACGACGATACGACCCTAGAGCACACGTGGGTACGACCCCTGAGCAAGACGTTACGACCCTAGAGCACACGTGGGTACGACCCCCTGAGCACGACGATACGACCCTAGAGCACACGTAGGTACGACCCCTGAGCACGACGTTACGACCCTTGACTGCTGATGACCTGGGTTTTCACCTCGACTCAAAACTGGCCTCACATTAGACGCTCCTGACCCCACAAAATGTCGGGGACACTTGCAATCTCCCATTACCCATCAACTCTGTCCACTCGCATTTGCTCTATATAGCGAAACGCTCGACGAATTTCTACCATTTATATTTTTTTCGTATTAAAGACGAACAACGCTTAGTGGGCTCCACAGGTCTTCCTATTCTCGCGCAGGTCATGCGTAGGCGACAGCGCCCTTAGAGTTCAATCACCACCAGACCCGCGAACCAACAAGACTGCGACGCATCGCGATCTCCCGCCACAAAGCCTCTATCAGTATCAAACACGTCCAGATGCCTTTCCTTTAATTCCTACAGAGAGAGCGCCCCTCGCGCGCGTGGATGGTGGTGGCTTTGGAAAACCTCCTTGGCTGGGGTGTGAGGGGAGAGGACCCCACCTCACTTCCTCTGGATGGGGTGCGAGGAGGAAACCCACTCGCCCACCCCCTGAAACCCACTCGCCCACCCCCTGAAACCCACTCGCCCACCCCCTGAAACCCACTCGTCCCTCCCTCACTCCCCTGGAACAATCACTCTCCCCAGATACACCGGATCAAGACAGCTTATTCTGGATCTGTTGACAAACTCAATGACGCGACCCGCTGATTGGTCACGACGGGCTCCCGAGGCCCGGAGGGCGCTCCTGATTGGTTGGAATACTTTCTGTGAGTCTTGTGTTCGTCCAAGTGAATCATCATACAAAGGGGAGGAATTTTACGTTACATTACTCGTCTAGTAAAGGATTTATACACCTCAGAATATTCCTGGAAATGCTGCTCAACGCGTTCTGAAGCCAAGATCCTCGTGTGTGTGTGTGTGTGTGTGTGTACATCTTATACACATTCTGCTGTGTATATTTCCTGAATGCTTATTATATAAGAGTTGACAAGGGGTGTGATGCGCCCCCAAGTGTGTCCGTGTTTGTACATCTTATACACATTCTGTGATGTATATTCTACTATGATGTGTATATTTCCTGAATGTTTATTAAATAAAAATTGACAGGGGTGTGATGCTCCCCCATGTCTGTGTGTGTGTGTGTGTACATCTTATACACATTCTGCGATGTATATTTTGCTTAAGATTTGTACATTTCCTGAATGTTTATTCCATAAAAATTGACAGGGGGGGTGATGCTCCCACCCCCAGGTGTGGATCACAGAAGTATCTTTATCCACGCGCTTTCGAAAGCATGGTAGGTGGAAGACTTCCACTTCGGGAAAGTCCACTTAGGCCACAGTAACTGTGGATGGCTGATGGTCTTTGGCCTCAGCCACTGAGGAAGGCCGATGGTCTTTGGCCTCAGCGACTGTGGAAGGCCGATGGTCTTAGGCCTCAGGTAACTGTGAAAGACAGAGGGTCTTAAGCCACAGCGACTGTGGAAGACCCGAGGGGGTCTCTGGCCTCAGCAACTGAGGAAGGCAGAAGCCACCTAGCGTTAGGTAAGTATGCCTGGGTAAGGGGAAGACAGAAGCCACCTAGCGTTAGATAAGTATGCCTGGGTAAGGGGAAGACAGAAGCCACCTAGCGTTAGGTAAGTATGCCTGGGTAAGGGGAAGACAGAAGCCACCTAGCGTTAGATAAGTATGCCTGGGTAAGGGGAAGACAGAAGCCACCTAGCGTTAGGTAAGTATGCCTGGGTAAGGGGAAGACAGAAGCCACCTAGCGTTAGGTAAGTATGCCTGGGTAAGGGGAAGACAGAAGCCACCTAGCGTTAGGTAAGTATGCTTGGGTAAGGGGAAGACAGAAGCCACCTAGCGTTAGGTAAGTATGCCTGGGTAAGGGGAAGACAGAAGCCACCTAGCGTTAGGTAAGTATGCCTGGGTAAGGGGAAGACAGAAGCCACCTAGCGTTAGATAAGTATGCCTGGGTAAGGGGAAGACAGAAGCCACCTAGCGTTAGGTAAGTATGCCTGGGTAAGGGGAAGACAGAAGCCACCTAGCGTTAGGTAAGTATGCCTGGGTAAGGGGAAGACAGAAGCCACCTAGCGTTAGATAAGTATGCCTGGGTAAGGGGAAGACAGAAGCCACCTAGCGTTAGGTAAGTATGCCTGGGTAAGGGGAAGACAGAAGCCACCTAGCGTTAGGTAAGTATGCTTGGGTAAGGGGAAGACAGAAGCCACCTAGCGTTAGGTAAGTATGCTTGGGTAAGGGGAAGACAGAAGCCACCTAGCGTTAGGTAAGTATGCCTGGGTAAGGGGAAGACAGAAGCCACCTAGCGTTAGGTAAGTATGCCTGGGTAAGGGGAAGACAGAAGCCACCTAGCGTTAGGTAAGTATGCCTGGGTAAGGGGAAGACAGAAGCCACCTAGCGTTAGGTAAGTATGCCTGGGTAAGGGGAAGACAGAAGCCACCTAGCGTTAGGTAAGTATGCCTGGGTAAGGGGAAGACAGAAGCCACCTAGCGTTAGGTAAGTATGCTTGGGTAAGGGGAAGACAGAAGCCACCTAGCGTTAGGTAAGTATGCCTGGGTAAGGGGAAGACAGAAGCCACCTAGCGTTAGGTAAGTATGCCTGGGTAAGGGGAAGACAGAAGCCACCTAGCGTTAGATAAGTATGCCTGGGTAAGGGGAAGACAGAAGCCACCTAGCGTTAGGTAAGTATGCCTGGGTAAGGGGAAGACAGAAGCCACCTAGCGTTAGATAAGTATGCCTGGGTAAGGGGAAGACAGAAGCCACCTAGCGTTAGGTAAGTATGCCTGGGTAAGGGGAAGACAGAAGCCACCTAGCGTTAGATAAGTATGCCTGGGTAAGGGGAAGACAGAAGCCACCTAGCGTTAGGTAAGTATGCTTGGGTAAGGGGAAGACAGAAGCCACCTAGCGTTAGGTAAGTATGCTTGGGTAAGGGGAAGACAGAAGCCACCTAGCGTTAGATAAGTATGCCTGGGTAAGGGGAAGACAGAAGCCACCTAGCGTTAGGTAAGTATGCCTGGGTAAGGGGAAGACAGAAGCCACCTAGCGTTAGGTAAGTATGCTTGGGTAAGGGGAAGACAGAAGCCACCTAGCGTTAGGTAAGTATGCTTGGGTAAGGGGAAGACAGAAGCCACCTAGCGTTAGGTAAGTATGCCTGGGTAAGGGGAAGACAGAAGCCACCTAGCGTTAGATAAGTATGCCTGGGTAAGGGGAAGACAGAAGCCACCTAGCGTTAGGTAAGTATGCTTGGGTAAGGGGAAGACAGAAGCCACCTAGCGTTAGGTAAGTATGCCTGGGTAAGGGGAAGACAGAAGCCACCTAGCGTTAGATAAGTATGCCTGGGTAAGGGGAAGACAGAAGCCACCTAGCGTTAGGTAAGTATGCCTGGGTAAGGGGAAGACAGAAGCCACCTAGCGTTAGGTAAGTATGCTTGGGTAAGGGGAAGACAGAAGCCACCTAGCGTTAGGTAAGTATGCTTGGGTAAGGGGAAGACAGAAGCCACCTAGCGTTAGGTAAGTATGCCTGGGTAAGGGGAAGACAGAAGCCACCCAGCGTTAGATAAGTATGCCTGGGTAAGGGGAAGACAGAAGCCACCTAGCGTTAGGTAAGTATGCTTGGGTAAGGGGAAGACAGAAGCCACCTAGCGTTAGGTAAGTATGCCTGGGTAAGGGGAAGACAGAAGCCACCTAGCGTTAGGTAAGTATGCTTGGGTAAGGGGAAGACAGAAGCCACCTAGCGTTAGGTAAGTATGTTTGGGTAAGGGGAAGACAGAAGCCACCTAGCGTTAGGTAAGTATGCTTGGATAAGGGGAAGACAGAAGCCACCTAGCGTTAGGTAAGTATGCCTTGGGTAAGGGGAAGACAGAAGCCACCTAGCGTTAGATAAGTATGCTTGGGTAAGGGGGAAGACAGCCACCTCCCCTCATAACACAACTGTTCTCCGCACCTTCAGTCCTAAGTCAACAACACGTCGCCTCGAACCCCACCCTGGGAGGTGACCTACCTACCCCTCGACTCCAGGAAGATAAGGATAACACAGCAGAGAGCCGCCACGCACGTAGGGATGGGAAGAGACAGATAAAGCATAAAGACTCATGAGTAAGAGAGAAGAGAGAAAAGAGAGAGAGAGAGCAAGCAAGCTGATGAGTGGAAACACAGACGAGCCTGTGGTGGTGGAGGAGTCCAAGGGAACGGAACACCTGCAAGAGAAACGAATTTTCTTGCCACCATAGTGGTTTTCTGGCCGAGGAAATGTAAATAAGGAACATAAAGCAGCAGTAGAGGGAGGGAGGGAAAGGGAGGGAGGGAAAGGGAGGGAGGGAGAGAAGGGCCTCTGGGCAGGTAGACCCAACAACAGCTCCCCTGGCACACACACACACACACACACACAGTCCCTCCCTCCCCTTCTCCCAACCTCCCTCCCTCCCTACCAATACCTTAACCTCATACATATTGAACAGTACAGCCTGGCCTTCATCCTTCAGGAACCCTCCCTTATTTCCTTCATTCTTAAGACCTTTCCTTTCTTTTTTTTTTTTCATCTTCTCTCCAGCACGAAGGTACGACCTTTGAGTACGACGGCACGACCTTTAACTACGACGATAGGACCCTTGGGCACGACGGTACTGCTTTTGAGTACAACGGTACGACCATGGAGTACGAAAGTAAGACCTTTGAGCACGAAGGTACGACCCTTGAGCACGAGGGTACGACCTTTGAGCACGAAGGTACGACCCTTGAACACGAGCTACGACCTTTGAACACGAAGGTACGACCCTTGAGCACGAGGGTACGACCTTTGAGCACGATGGTACGACCCTTGAACACGAGCTTCGACCTTTGAGCACGAAGGTACGACCCGTAGGCATAAAAACCCAGCGGCTTTCCCCCTGCTCTTAGTCGAAAATAATTTCAACAACCGTAACACCAGAAACTACCTAATATATATATACGTTTGGATCCCTTCACTTGACTTATACACAACATGCGCTCATAACTATATAAATTCTACTGGAAAGTAAGCACTGGAAGATGTCCAAATCAAGCATGGCCTTGTGTCTCCCAGTCTTCTGGCCTTCATCTTCCTCACACAGCTGTCAGACATGCCACTCCAAATTTATACGTCAGTGACATGGGGGACGGAGGGGGAGGTCGGGAGTCGGTCTCCCCCAGGATGACATGTCAATTTATACATCAGGGGGGAAGGGGGCGGCAAAGGGGGGGGGGTCTCCCGTCGGTCTCCGGATGGCGTGTGGGTTAACCCCTATTTACCGCGGCGAAAATATAATTTTTTCCGGCGGAGTCGAATGTCTTCCACAGTCCCACTGTCTTCCTCTTCCTTCTTCTGCCTCCTGTTCCTCCTGGGTGAAGCGGAGGCTGAAGCTGTCCCACTGTCTTCCCTCTTCCTTTCTTCGTCTCTTCCCTCCTATTCCTCCTGGTTGAAGTGGAGGCTGGTAGCTGTGGTCTACTGTCTTCCTCTTCCTTCCTTCGTCTCTTCCCTCCTGTTCCTCCTGGTTGAAGTGGAGGCTGGAAGCTGTGGTCTACTGTCTTCCTTTCTTTCTCGTCTCTTCCCTCCTGTTCCTCCTGGTTGAAGTGGAGGCTGCAAGCTGTGGTCTACTGTCTTCCTTTCTTCACCTCTTCCCTCCTGTTCCTCCTGGTTGAAGTGGAGGCTGGAAGCTGTGGTCTACTGTCTTCCTTTCTTCACCTCTTCCCTCGTGTTCCTCCTAGTTGAAGTGGAGGCTGGAAGCAGTGGAGGCTGGAAGCAGTGGTCCACAGAACACTGCAACACTTAAGAGTCAACACGAACTCAAAAGACAAATACTCATTATCGTGTACTTGGTTACCTCGGGCAAGCCGCCTCCGCCACAGCTGAGGGAACTTGGCTTTCCCTGTCACGTTTACTCACGGTTCTCAAAAGCAGAAAAGAAAGAAAATATCTGGTTGAGGCGGCAAAGGAGACTGGCGAAGTATGCGGAATGTTTCTGTGTTCCGCTGTAGTCCACAGGCATCTCTCTCTATTACATCATGCTGACGGTAAGGGGGAGGAATGGAACAGATTCCCGCTGGAACAAACCAAGGTTGCCTCTGAGATACGTCTGAGACATCCCGCTGGAATGAACCACAGTATCTCTGAGATATCCCGGCTGGAACGAAGCACGGTTGCCTCTTTGAGATATCCCCGCTGGAACGGACCGTGCTTCCCTCTGAGATATCCCTACTGGAACGGACCACAGCGCTCCTTCAGTGCCACAACTGACACCTCCGTCTGTGCCACAGATGACACCCAATTCTGTGCCACAGACGCCAGCCAGAGTCTGTATATCATGGGACAAAGGAGGGAGGGAGGGCGTGTCTTGCTCCGAGGCTGGTGTGTCTGCTGCCATCAAAGGAACATCCCTAAAGCCGCCCAGACTCCTGGTGCGGGAGATGTAACGCGAGACCTCCTGAGGATGCATGAGGTGTGGCGAGAGAGAGAGAGAGAGAGAGAGAGAGAGAGAGAGAGAGAGAGAGAGAGAGAGAGAGAGAGAGAGAGAGAGAGAGAGAGAGAGAGAGAGAGAGAGAGAGAGAGAGAGAGAGATTTGGGGGCACGAAGCGCTTCACACACACTCTCTCTACGGGGCGTTTGCCCCAACATCACCCAATCTCCCCCCTGAAAAAAAAACAAAAACAAAAAAATAAACATTCCATCCGCATCCGATCCACGCGTCTCTCATCCACAACCAAACCCAACGCGCGTCCGTCCAACCACACTTGGACGTACCAACAACTCCCAAAACCCCGCTGCCAAATGACATGCCAGCGTGCAGCCACAACCTCCACCCTACTCCCTACCCCAAACTTCCAACACACCCCGGGGAAATCTGTCGATGAACCAGGCCGGATATCAGTGCACCCCACTTCCCCCCTCATTCATACACAGGACTCCCCGCCCACTGAGGGTAAGTTAACCCCACATACATAAAAGCTGTGGCGCGCATACTGAGGGCCCAGTGCACGCGCTGGATGGCCACGGTACGTGCTTGCGAAGTGCATACAGCACGGGGAACTCGTTACAAGCACATGATAACCATTATACGTGCCTGGAAGGTACATGGAGCACATCATTGGCTGCGAGGACACAACAACCGTTTTACATGCTTGGTTAAGTACGCACAGTACAGAATTCTTTTACATGCTTGGTTAAGTACGCACTGTACAGAATTCTTGCACTGTACAGAATTCTTTTACATGCTTGGTTAAGTACGCACTGTACAGAATTCTTTTACAAGTGTAAAATAAGTTGTTTCGCATGCCTGGTAAGTACACACAGAGTACAGACTTTGTTACAAGTATACATTACCCGTTCAATGTGCTTGGGAGAGTACATACAGTACAGATTTTGTTAAGTACAAAACAGGCAACGTAAGTACATGGGAAGGATTACATGCAATAAAGAATAATATAATATCTGACCAACATAAGAATGAGTGACACCCGATCTGGCAGAGACCGACTTCTCTGCGGCAAAGGACTGAAACCATCCCTGGCTGTGACTGAAACCACCCTGGCTGTGACTGAAACCACCCCGGCTGTGACTGAAACCACCCTGGTTATGACTGAAACCACCCCGGCTGTGACTGAAACCACCCCGGCTGTGACTGAAACCACCCTGGCTGTGACTGAAACCACCCTGGCTGTGGCTGAAACCACCCTGGCTGTGACTGAAACCACCCTGGCTGTGACTGAAACAACCCTGGCTGTGACTGAAACCACCCTGGCTATGACTGAAAACCACCCTGGCTATGACTGAAACCACCCTGGCTGTGACTGAAACCACTCTGGCAAAGGACTTGAAATCTGCTCCCGTGGTGGATGAAACCGCCCAGCCAGCGACTAGAAACCAACCTGGTCGTGGTTGAAACCACCTTGGTAAGAACTGGTACCCACGCCTACCAGTGGCTGACATCTTACTTAGAACTGACTGAAACCGTATGAAACCACGTTATCTACCCCCAGGGTTACAAACCGGCCCCACGCCCCCCTGTGATGTTCTCCACGTCTCCTCGGGGAGGGGGGCGCCCAAACCCGCCCTTGCAGTGGGTATTTCAGCTGTCAATCTAGCGACCCAGGAATTGAGTTACGGGACCAATGATTGCATCCCCAAATGGCTCACCTTCTCCTCCTTCTCCTCCCAAACCCCCTCCCCCAGAAATTATTAACTCCGTATGAGTAAAATCCTCAATAAAAAAATAAAAAGAAAATAAGATACATCGCAATTTTCGCAAGGCAGCGTTCAATAAATATATATATATATGTAAACAATCGTTTAAATTTGACTATTCAATGGTAAAAGACGAATTACTTTACGATGATTACAGATAATAATTAACATAATCAGAGAGACGAAGTTGATCATCGATATATCTCTCGTTAATGACAGCGTGGTATAAATGCGAGCATATCCCATGCGAAATATACTATAATGCGAGTATATCCCATGCGAAATACACTATAATGCGAGTATATCCCATGCGAAATATACTATAATGCGAGTATATCCCATGCGAAATATACTATAATGCGAGTATATCCCATGCGAAATATACTATAATGCGAGTATATCCCATGCGAAATACACTATAATGCGAGTATATCCAATGCGAAATACACTATAATGCGAGTATATCCCATGCGAAATATACTATAATGCGAGTATATCCCATGCGAAATATACTATAATGCGAGTATATCCAATGCGAAATACACTATAATCAGTTAGGGAATCCAAGATGTTATTACCTGATGCTAATGTAGAATTTCTCTCCCTCCTAGAACCAAGTGGAAGGGGTAAACAACCCCTTACCGAAAAATGAATAAATAAATAAATAAACGCGCTAATGCTACACAGAAATAAACAAACATGGTAAATAGTTAACTCCCCCCAACATATACGCTTCATTGATCATAAAAATGGTACTGAAGTCTTAAATTTTTTCCCTATATCAACCTCTTCCATCAGTCTTCACTGGGTATTTCCCTCTTTCCTATGTTTATTTTCAAGTTGTATATATATATATATATATATATATATATATATATATATATATATATATATATATATATATATATACATGAACAAGAAAAGGCCGTTAATTTGACTACCTAAATCTCAAGGACTTTCATCCACGTCCGAAAATAATTATGATCAAATGTGAGACTTAAAATTTCATCTTACCTTAATCCCTAAAATTTTTAGGGTACGATTCAATCTGTATCCCTACGTATGGAGATTACAATCAGCAACGTCCCTAAATTCTAAGATGGGATCTAATGCGATCCCTAAATTTGGGGAAACATATTCAACACAACGAGACCCTTAAATTTGGGGGAATATCATACAATACGTCCCTAAATTTAAGGGCTAAACCTAATCTCAGTCCCTAAAACAAGGGACACACACAGTACGATCATGTTTCTAAAGTACTTTAAATTTAGTACTTGACCTCACTTCAAAAAAAAAAAAAGGTGGGGAGTGCTTCCAAAATACTAAAACCTTAATGGCAGTTTGCGCTCAGCCAGTAATGGGCCTCAGACGTCATTATACAATTAAACTGTGAGGACACGCAAGTTAATCGGACGGTAATTAATTTGCTGATGCAGTTAAGAGCAATTCATCCGCGCGTTTAAAACCCGCTCCGGGCTGACGGACGGGGTTGGCTACATGGTAGTGCGGGAAGGGAGGGAAATGTGGAAGACTGACAAGAGTCGAAGAACAGCACAACGTACGATCCGACGTAGATACAACAATTGAGGAAGATCGAGTTCAAAGACGGGTGCATGTGGCTGTTGCCAGCGACAGGGGTCGTTACGAAGTCGGGTTCCATCCAGCGACCGCAAGGGGCCACATACGAGGTCGCGGAGGGTCATCGCAAGGTTAAACTGGTGGTCGCGGTCGCCAAGCAAGGGTTCCACCAACCACAGGGTCGTGGTGGAGGGAGGGAGGGTGGGAAAGTGAGGGAGGGAGGGAAAGTGAGGTGAGGGACGACAGCACAAGTTGCCCCCGTGCACAGAAGTTGGTGGCCGGAGCAGAGGCGTGGGCCTAATGAACCAACTCCTGCTGGTGGTGGCGCTAGACTTAAACCAGGACAGCTGAGGCGAGGCAGATAGATAGATATATAGATAGATAGATAGACAGATGTATGTCTACTGACTGTTGTATTTCTGTCTTGTGTCTATCCTGATGATGTGATTATGACACGAAAGTGCACCTGGGAACTTATCGTGTTTTATTTTATGAGGATTGTGAGGTTAGCATCCGGTCTGCAGGAGGGAGTCGGGGTATTATGATGATGATGAAGTCGGTGTCATGACGCCATGTTCCTGGGCAAAAGGGGCATCGACTCCGTTAATCTCTCTCTCTCTCTCTCTCTCTCTCTCTCTCTCTCTCTCTCTCTCTCTCTCTCTCTCTCTCTCTCTCTCTCTCCAAAGCGGCGAGGTATGCACCCTCATCTAACCACCACTTCACCGTCTCTACCTACAACTCCTCTTCCTCAAAATGAGGTGAAAAAAATAATGAGGGCCCCCTCCTCCTCCTCCCCCACATCATTCTTCTCCACCATCTACATCAAGTGTCCCGCTCTTCCCTAACCCTCTTCCGCCCTCAGCTCCCTCATTCCCCTCCACACCCGCCTCACCCCCACCTATCCACCCTCCCATCTAAGCTGGTGACATGACCTGACATGACCTGACATGACCTCTCTTGTCCTTCAGACCTCCGTCTCTACTCGTAAGCCTCCTGAGGAGGGAGAGGCCTTCAGCCTCCTCCAGCCGCGCCCCTCTCCTCTCTCTCTCTCTCTCTCTCTCTCCCTCCTGGCCTGAGACGACGACTCTCCCACTCTCAACTTAGCCAGACGTGAGACACGGCCTCCTCCCCCTTCAATACCACCTCATTCCGGCCAGCGCCTGGCTCTCAAACCCCCATCAGCCCCGACCACCTTCCCATCCCTTCCTATAGTGACTCTGAGCCTCGAGTTTCCCACCCGTCTATCCCATCACTCTCCTCTCCCTTGCCAAGGCGTATGGGACAGGCCCACCGTCTCTTCCACAACCGTCTACTAGCCCATTCCCCCCCCCCCACACTCCAACACGCATCGCGTGTGTCCAATCCCACATCTTCTCAACGTACTTCCTTCCCCATCATTTCCCTTTTCCCATCCTCACGCTTTACCTCAACACACACACACACACACACACACACACACCCACCCACCCACCCACACACACACACACACACCCACCCACCCACACACACACACACACACACACCCACCCACACACCCACACACACACCCACACACACACACACACACACACACAACAGGACCACTATGGATGAGGTATCACAAAAGGACCCAAAACAGCACTGGACCAAAAATATTCACCCACTGCCCTTCAGAGCAGCCAAGGCTGTGGGCAACTACGGGTCTCGCGCCCTCAAACGCACTTTGGTCTCCAAGACCGGAAAACCAGAGGTGGAACGAGGCTATTAGAGCCACGTTAGAGAGAGAGAGAGAGAGAGAGAGAGAGAGAGAGAGAGAGAGAGAGAGAGAGAGAGAGAGAGAGAGAGAGACGGACGAACCACATCATCATCTTCACACATTTCACACGTTTTGCTTTGGGATAAAATTCAGTATCTCGTTTGAGGACCTTTCCATCCCACCCTTCCCTCCCATTAACGCCATCATGGTAACTCCATCCTCATAACCACACAGGCTACTCCATCAAGCAGACTCCATCCTCATAACCACACAGGCTACTCCATCAAGCAGACTCCATCCTCATAACCACACAGGCTACTCCATCAAGCCGACTCCATCCCCATAACCACACAGGCTACTCCATCACGCTAACTCCATCCTGACGAGTTTACATTACGGAGCGTCCATCAACACAGCCTCTATACCCGACAGGTTTGCAAGACGCTAACGCGATACACCGCGCCGAAAAAAAAAATAAATAAATAAAAACGCACTAAAGGCTCGTGTGAAAAAGGGCCAAAACTCGTAAAGACGACCATTACCAAATCGACCGTAAAGACGCCTCCTCTTGAGGCACTATGTGTGGCCATTACAGTTAACGCGAGGTTCAACCAACAGTGTAAACATGGAATGGTTATTTCCTTTTTTCCCCCCACCTCCCAAATGCAAGGGCCGCAAGTCACTCCCGACAAAGGCCTTTTTCCCTCCCGCCCCTTTTCATCAAGGCAAAGGCCTTACTTAAGTGCTACGTGGAAAAAAAGGGGGGAAAAATAAGGACATCAATAAGAGGAAGGAAGTGGAAGGATAATGATACAAGACCTTTGATATAGGTGGATATATATGTATATATATGGAAATCCTCCCCTCTCGTTTTTCATTTTCCAAAAGAAGGAACAGAGAAGGGGGCCAAGTGAGGATGTTCCCTCAAAGGCTCAGTCCTCTGGTCTTAACGCTATCTCGCTAATGCGGGAAATAGCGAATAGTATAAAAAAAAAAAAAAAATATATATATATATATATATATATATATATATATATAAACATATAACAAAAGTCTCAGGACGTGAAGATGGAAGAGAAGACAGACGGAAAATAATATATGAGTTTTTTTGAAGGATGGGAAATACGTAAGACAAATGGGAATAAAGAGAAAGAGAAACGGAGAAAGGGGGAAATAATCTCAAGGTTTTGGAAGAAGTTGAAATACATAACAGATGGATAAAGATATACATAAATCAGAAGAGGATAAATGATCTAATAGTTCTGGAGGAAGTTCAATAGTCAGTTGTATATCAACTGACTGTTGAACTTCTTTCTTGTATCTCCCCTGATGATGTGATTATGACACGAAAGTGCACCTGGGAACTTATCGTGTTTCATTTCCCCGTGGAATACATCAGTGAGGGATAGAGGTATAAATAAGTGGGGAAAATATGAGGGAAAACAGCCTAAGAGTTGTGGTAAAAGTGGGGAAACCCGACCTTCTCAAAAATAGGTGCAGGGTATTCTGCTATTAAGAAAAGACTGGAGATGTTAAAAAAGAGTTTTGTTTGTTAAGACTGGAGATGTTACAAAGGAATTTGCCTGTCAGAGGAACATGAATGTGATGTTTGAGTACTGATGAGGCGTATGGTCTTAATCAATGGCGAGTACACCAGGTAGTGGGGAGAGAACTGGTCAGAACACACCAGGTAGTGGGGAGACAACTGGTCAGAATACACCAGGTAGTGGGGAGAACTGGGCAGAATACACCAGGTAGTGGGGAGAACTGGGCAGAATACACCAGGTAGTGGGGAGACAACTGGTCAGAATACACCAGGTAGTGGGGAGACAACTGGTCAGAATACACCAGGTAGTGGGGAGAACTGGGCAGAATACACCAGGTAGTGAGGAGAATTGGTCAGAATACACCAGGTAGTGGAGAGAACTGGTCAGAATACACCAGGTATTGGGGAGAAACTGTTCTGGGCCTCAGAGAAGAACAAGTCCAGCAGATGAACAGTCTGGGGAAGGGAAGAACAGAGGAGGAGAAGGATCAGGTAAGAAAAAGAGCAGAGAACGAAGGAAACGAGAGAGAGAGAGAGAGAGAGAGAGAGAGAGAGAGAGAGAGAGAGAGAGAGAGAGAGAGAGAGAGAGAGAACCACCTCATCATCTTTACACATTTCACACTAGTGTGCGAACCTGTTGTAACTGCAAATGGAAAACGCGAATTTATGCTCTCTCTCTCTCTCTCTCCCACACACACACACACCATCTGGAGAGAGAGAGAGAGAGAGAGAGAGAGAGAGAGAGAGAGAGAGAGAGAGAGAGAGAGAGAGAGAGAGAGAGAGAGAGAGAAAAAAAAAAAGAGAAAAAGAAAGAAAAAAGAAAAATCTTAACAGCATTCCTTATCTTGGGCAAAAATCATTTTTCCCAACACACACACACACACACACACACACACACACACACACACACACAAGCACAGACCTGAGCCAGACGCAGCCAAGCTTTCTCGTCCTTGGATGCAAGATCTCGACACCTTAATTTCCTTCGTGGGTTTGCTTTTTTCTTCGTGTCTTGTTCTTAAAAGGACGTCAGTGTTGTGGTGGGCGGCCGAAAGCACACCTCTGTCCCGTCAGGATGGCTGTCGTGTTCTCCAGTTCGTCGTTGATTTAATTTAACCCGTTTGGGCCCCATGGTGGTACGACGCCTTGAGCACGACGGTACGGCCCTTGAGCATGATGGTACGACCCTTGAGCACGATGGTACGACCTTTGAGCACGACGATACGACCCTTGAGCACGAAGGTACGGCCTTTAAGCACGACAGTACGGCCCTTGAGCACGACGGTAGGACCCTTGAGCACGACGATACGATCCTTGAGCACGACGATACGATCCTTGAGCACGACGGTACGATCCTTGAGCACGACCGACGGTACGACCCGTTAAGCACGACCCTCCGAACCGTCTCCAACTCCCGCAGTACATCCCTGCGTAAAACGACCCCCAATTATCGCACAGATAACACCCCTGCAACATACATATATATGCAACCAAAGAAAGCAACCTTATGGTCATTCCATGACATGAGAGGTCACTTGAGTATTTGACCTCGCTGCCTGAGAAGCCATATATATATATATATATATATATATATATATATATATATATATATATGTATTGGAAAGGACCACAATTTTGCGCGTGATCAAGATATCCCTATGAGTCCACGGGGGAAAATGAAACACGAAAAGTTCCCAAGTGCACTTTCGTGTAATAATCACATCATCAGGGGAGACACAAGAGAGAAATATAATAGTCAGTTGATATACATCGAAGAGACGAGGCTAGGACGCCATTTGGTAAACATGTTATATATATATATACGGCATGTTTTCAAAAAAAACCCTTGTGTACCTACATCAAAAATCTACTTTCCCATCCATGCGAGTCACCATCTACATCAAAAATCTACTTTACCATCCAAGCTAGCTGGTGTCTACTATATGAACCAGCTTGGCCATATAATGCTACCCACACACACATTGGACATGTACACAGTACCTTCCAGCAGAGTCTTCCTCTCCATGAACGTTCTGGTCACACCTGCGGGAGACACAGACCACAGTTAATTGGACCTTAAAAAAAAAAGAAAATGGGGTCTGGAGGGTGGCCATCAATAAAGGGGGAGGTAATACAAGAAAGTTTGAGATGGAGAGACGGGAGATCTGTTGGTGGGGGGGTCAATAGGTAGCCTTAAGGTCTGGGTTTGCATGGTCCTGTATTTGGCTGACGGACCATGAGAACTAAGGGGGGGGTAGTGAACCACCAGCATATAGCTCACTCATGCCCCCAAATGAACACGATGGTACGACCCAGAGCATGATGGCCCTGGCCTTCGTCCTGACCCTTACGGGGTCGTGTCGTCTGGAGTCGTACCATCGTCCTTAAGGGTCGCGGTGTCGTGCCCAAAGGTCGTGCGACGGTGCTCAAGGGTCGTACCGTCGTGCTCGAGGGTCGTACCGTCGTGCTCAAGGGTCGTACAGCCGTGCTCGAGGGTCGCATCGTTGTGCTCAAGGGTCGCACCGTCGTGTTCAAGGGTCGTATGTCCGTGCTCAAGAGTGATACAGTCGTGCTCAGGGGGTCGTACCGTCGTGCTCAAGGGTCGTACCGTCGTGCTCAAGGGTCGCCCCGTCGTGCTCAAGGGTCGTATGTCCGTGCTTAGGCGGTCGCACCGGCGTCCCACAGGGGTGGATAAACCCCTTCCCGCCGCTCCCACCACCTACCACCCACAACATGTCTTAATAAACCAAACGAAATCCCAGGCTTCCAGGCAACCCCCCCCCCCCCCACTGACACCATCAAACCCCAGGGGCCTGGTAACTGATCATGTCCAGACAGACCACACAGCCTCGAACACCCGTGTTCCCCCTTTTGCAGCCTCCACAGCACACCGTGTGACATCTGCCGTCATGACCACCTCTGGTCGTGCGTCCCGTACACGGAGGCCAGACCCGCAGCTCTTCCCTACACGTCCCTCCCGAAGACGAAGGACACTTTCCAGCACCGCTGTTCTACCTACTGCCTAAATCCTCTACTCTGGGCCAGGATAACACACAAGACATATCAACCACCACACGACCAGAGCCAGGCCTTGCTCCCTCACTCCCTCCCTACCCTACACCATCTAAAACTGACCGCCAATACCTTTGGCTGGCACGAGAGAGAGAGAGAGAGAGAGAGAGAGAGAGAGAGAGAGAGAGAGAGAGAGAGAGAGAGAGAGAGAGAGAGAGAGAGAGACGCGCGTCGACCCTAATCCAGCTTGACCTTGACCTCGGCCGTTACCATCACTCAACCTTCCCCCCCTTGAGGAAGTGGAGCCATCCCGTTGCCCAGGGAAGGAGAAACACAAGAAAACCCCGCAGCGTTTGTGGCCAGTGTTTATGTGTCCGCCATTTGCCTCAGTGCTCCTGAAAACGCAGCTGAGGGAAAGGGTGCGCGCACGTCTTTTCCTGCCACGGCAACGCCTCGGGAACATACAAGTTCACAAACAGGATTTTGCTTTATAAAGGTTCTCTATATACAGTATCCTCTGTACTAGAACATAATCTCTATATTCTCTTTACAGGTAATGCTATAATAGCTTTCTATATTACCCTCTATACTATAATATAAACTCTAGGCCCTAGTCACCAGTGAGGAGCCACATACTAGTCTCTCAAGCAACAGACAATACATATATACATACATATATAAATGCATATATATATATATATATATATATATATATATATATATATATATATATATATATATATATATATATATATATATATATATATATGTTTACCATATGGCGTCTTAGCTTCGTCTCTTTGATGTATATCAACTAACTTATATTTTTCTTGTGTCCCTTGATGATGCGATCATTACATGAAAGTGCACTTGGAAACTTTCGTGTTTCGTTTTCCCAGTGGACTCATAGGAAATAAAAAGTATACATATATATATATATATATATATATATATATATATATATATATATATATATATATATATATATATATATATATATAAGACTTAACCTTCGTAATCACCATGTTGAGGTCGCAAACCAACCAACCAACCAGCCAGTCGTACCCTAGTCCCCTCTAACCCTAACCCTACACCCATTCTCTCTCTCTCTCTCTTTCTCTCTCTCTCTCTCTCTCTCTCTCTCTCTCTCTCTCTCTCTCTCTCTCTCTCTCTCTCTCTCTCTCTCTCGACACACCTAATGACCCTCCAAGTATTCATATAAGTCCCCTCCACGTCCGCCCTCAACCTACTCCCTCGGTGAATGAGTTTCCAATCTCGCCCTACTCGACCTTATGACCTAATATCTTGGCAACCCAACCCCCATCTCCCAACCCTCTCGCCTATCCATCCTCGCCCATTACACCCGTCCACACACTTAACGCTTCACGAGACCCGGCTCCTCAAGCCTCGCTTGTGACCATCTATCATTTATCTCTCATAATGCCTCATTATTTTTTCCCTCCTCCTCCTCCTCTTCTTCTATCAGTTCTCGTAAGACACCAGGAGTGAGGGAATATAGTCCCACTGACCTCGTTGGCATCCTCGAACCCAGACACTTTCCAATCTACTTCCGTGTACCTTGTGAGGAACGAGCTTGGCAATGTAATTTACAGAATTATATGGATAGAATTATTTGAGGGTTGTAGGATGGAGGGAACAGAAGAGTATCAACACAGAGCGCAAGAAGAGCATATGTAGCTAACCTAGTTTACCCTAGGCCGTATTTTACGTTGGATAATCTAGTTTACCCTGGTCTGTACTCTACGTTGGATAATCTAGTTTACCCTGGTCTGTACTTTACGTTGGATAATCTAGTTTACCCTGGTCTGTACTTTACGTTGGATAATCTAGTTTACCCTGGTCTGTACTCTACGTTGGATAATCTAGTTTACCCTGGTCTGTACTCTACGTTGGATAATCGAGTTTACCCTGGTCTGTACTTTACGTTGGTTAATCTAGTTTACCCTGGTCTAGGGGTTTATCTAGCAGTATCTGTCATCATAAATACACTATCTCAAAGGACCTTCTGTATCAACGCTACAACGGACGGACTAATGAGAGTTCGACACTTGAGCCTCACTTTCCAAAACCGCTTCAAGAAATTCATCAACTGGTTCCTCCCTAAGGTCATTTTCGTTCCTAAATCATAACCCAAAAAAATTAAGCTCGAAAAACCACCTCCTGGGAGAAAGTCAAGTGACGCCACATCACACGATCAATATAAAAGGCTTTTACGACGTGAGGGAACTTCTGAGCGACGCTCCATGACTTTCCATGGCCCCAGGCTGTGGCAACGTTATGTGGCACGAGCGATTCAAAATGCCCAGCACCGCGGTGGTCCTCTCATGTATCCCCCTTACCCAGGTGACAAGGCGACGCCCTCGTGCTTCGAGGGTTCGGTCCTCCTCGCCTCGACCCTTCCCCCCCTTTGAAACCAACTGGAGGCCTCCTGATCCACGAAGCTGTTGCTAGACGAGAGAGAGAGAGAGAGAGAGAGAGAGAGAGAGAGAGAGAGAGAGAGAGAGAGAGAGAGAGAGAGAAAGTGGTGTGAACAATAATAAACTCACGTCTCTCTAGCTCAGATGAAAATATTCTCGAAATACAGAACACTGGCTTCGTTGATAAGAGCAATCACATATCAGCGTTCGATTATGTCTTGGACCGCAATCTGTGCGTAAACAATTGTGTCTTTGGCGTCAACACCATTTTGGTCATATGCGTTATCACTACCATTACATGGCGCGTATGTATTTTTGGGGATACGGTTCGTTTACGGGCGCGTATGTATATTTGGAGATACGGTGCGTCATTCTCAGCGCTGGCGTACGTACGAAAATATGGAGGGAGGTCTGTTGTCCCCCAGCGATGTCCATCGGTGTATTGATGGATAAGCGCCGGGCATCTAGGCCCAGGAGGGTGTGCAAAAGGTACATTTCCCATGGGTTAGGGGTTTGCTGGAGGAGAGGGAGGGTTAAGGGTGGGTTCGACTGGGGTTGCTGCGGGAGAGAGGAGGTTAGGGGATGGGGGTTTCGACTGTGGATCACCTGGATGTGTCTATGTTAACGATGAAACGAGCTCGTTCAATGGGGAGAAGGGAGGTGGTGGCTGTGCAAGGTAAGTGGTTTCCTTTGGGGGAGGGGGGGGATGTAGTTAGCAGGAGGTTGAATTGGCCCCCTTCTCTCTCTCTCTCTCTCTCTCTCTCTCTCTCTCTCTCTCTCTCTCTCTCTCTCTCTCTCTCTACCCCTTTTCCATGCCTTCGACGCTCCTCTTTAACAGTGCCCTCTTACCCTGCCCCCCCCTTTTCCCTTGCCCGCTTGGGGCTCATTGTGCCTACGGGGCCAACCCTAACCCTTCCCCCCCCCCTCTCTCTCTCTCTCTCTCTCTCTCTCTCTCTCTCTCTCTCTCTCTCTCTCTCTCTCTCTCTCACTTTCGACTCCGCCTCCGGGAAAGCGGTGGGGGAGGAGGGGGGGATGATGTGGGGATGATAGTGGCTGAGAGAGAGAGAGAGAGAGAGAGAGAGAGAGAGAGAGAGAGAGAGAGAGAGAGAGAGAGAGAGAGAGAGAGAGATATAAAGAAGAAAAAGAGGAGGGGGTCGTAGGCAGTGGGGAGACTCACGTAAAGAGGAACGTATAGGACTGGGGTGGCCAACCCCACTGGCTATGGGGATAGGTAGATGGGGATAGGGAGATGAGGATAGGGAGATGAGGATAGGCAGATGAGGATAGGCAGATGAGGATAGGCAGATGGGGATAGGCAGATGAGGATAGGCAGATGAGGATAGGCAGATGAGGATAGGCAGATGAGGATAGGTAGATAATGATAGGCAGATGAGGATAGGTAGATGAGGATAGGCAGATGAGGATAGGCAGATGAGGATAGGTAGATGAGGATAGGCAGATGAGGATAGGTAGATGAGGACAGGCAGAGTTGGTTAACAGATATAGTACAGTGCAGTAGGTACAGGAGGTAAGAGAAAACACGAAGTACAGAAGAAAGAGACAGACTTTAAGGAACCATATGTTACAGAAGGTCGATTTTGCTTTTATGTCGTCAAAACCTTTAAGTATCATTCATCTTTACGTCTTCTGTTCTTATGTCTCATTCATCTATACGTCTTCTCTTCTTAAGTCTCATTCATCTATACGTCTTCTTAAGTATCATTCGTCTATACGTCTTCTGTTCTTAAGTATCATTCGTCTATACGTTTTCTGTTAAGTATCATTCGTCTATACGTCTTCTGCTAGTGACTGAAACCACTGCCCTGGTGGTGACTGCCTTTCCAGCGACTGACACATCCCTGCCAGTGATAGAAACCGCTCTATACTGGACTGAAACCGGCCACACAGTGACTGAAACCACACTGCCGAGACTGGAAACCAT
>NC_092249.1:4794113-4809113 GCF_036320965.1 Panulirus ornatus
GAGCCTGTGAAAGTCTTGAAAAGCCTGGGAGAGCCTGAGAAAGACTGGAGGAGCCTGAGAGAGTCTTGGAAAGACTGGAAGAGGCTGAAAGAGCCTGAACAAGGCTGGAGCAGTCCAGGAGAGTCTTGCAAAGTCTGGAAGAGTCTGAGTAAGGATGGAAGAGCCTAAGAGAGCCTGGGTAAGACTGAAAGAGCCTATATGAGTCTGAAAGTGACTGGAAGAACCTGTGAGAGTCTGGAAGTGAATGACTGGGTCCTTGTTCTGAAGTTGGGAGAACCTGCGAGAGTCTGGAAGTGAGTGACTGGGTCCTTGTCCTTAGGTTAGGGAGATGCTTCTTCAGTCTTACCCTCAACCCTTCTCGTAAAGGGAGAGACAAGCTCCCTATCCCTTCACACTATGTGGGGAAGTCAAGCCCCCACTTTTCCCCACACACCTACCCTAGCAGACATACCTCCCTCACTCGCTAAGATGTTCATATCATCCTTCGCTCTCCAGATCCTGCAGCGCCGGACGGACCCAAGGTGATCGGTGAAACTTTCACTTTTACTCCTCCAGCCTCGTCCTCTACTGGTACAGGTACCTTACCAGTACATCGGCTTTGTACTCTACCTCTCCTGATACACTCTACCTCTCCTGGTACCTCACTAGTACACCAATCCGAGTACCTAACCAGTACACCAGGCTTGTACAAGTCCCAGTGCGTCACCAGTACACCAGCCTTGTACTCTACCAAAAGTCCTAGTACCTCACCAGCCTTGTACCTTGCTGGTTGGGGTACTTCCAGAACTTCCAGCCCGTCATTCAACCCTACGAAGTGCGATCAAATCACCATCGTTTCTTCCATGACTGTCCGTTCCATTTAGCTTCTCTTCCGTTTTCTTCTCGACGTCTCTGTGTCACGAACATTAACCAACCTGAATCGTTCTTCTGCTCTTATCGTTCCTTCTCCGCCATTTGCCGTTTTCTTTGTTCTTTCCCATTATCAGACTCGTTTCTCATATCCAATGTTATTTCCTGCAACCAGCTTTATATTTCTCAAAACTAAATGTGATTTCCCATTCTGGTATCAATTCCGCTGTGTAGTGTTATTTCCCCACGTTGTATTATTTCCCATTTTCGACGATATTTCCCATTTCCAACATCATTTCCCATTTGGTATCATTTTTCCGACCATTTTTCTCCCGCCGTGTTACGAGCTTTCGCCTCCTCCCTGCTGCTAACCTTAGCGCAGGGTCTTCCATTCATGCTGTTCTACCTCCCTCCCTCTCTCTCCCTCTTGGAGCTACCCACTCTCCTTTCTCTATTCCTCCCCCGTCCCCCCAAACTCGCGCCCTTATTACACCCACTCTCTATTCACACGCACTCCCTCCCTTCATTCAACCCCCTCCTCTCCCTTTCCTTACAACCTAGAGTACAAGTGTCTGCTTAACTGAGTCTCAAGTGCCTCCCATTAGCAAAACCAAAAACCCTTTCTTCCTAACCACAGCTGTTCTACCGTAGACTATCCCTCTGCTTTACTATCCCGTCTCCATCTGTGTACATTAGGATGTAGGATGCTATTACTGTCCTCCAGCAGATAACCTCGTCATAGACCACCAGGTCTTGTGTTCTCTGGCTTTCCCATGTACTGTCCTCCAGCAGATAACCTCGTCATAGACCATCAGGTCTTGTGTCATCTGCCTTTCCCATGCACTGTCCTCCAGCAGATAACCTCGTCATAGACCATCAGGTCTCTCTAAGGGTCTTCCAAACAGTGCGCATCACCAAATTGAAGACATTCGGCCTGAAAATGAATCATCATCACCCCCTAATATGTAGTATCTGAACGGTACATCTGCCAAGGTCGAGCCTAGGAGTGTGTGGCGCCCTGTGCATACCATGTTTTTACTTTACATACAAGCGTAAACAGCCTTCGAGTGTGTGGCACCCTGTGCATACCATGTTTTTACCTTACAAACAAGCGTAAACAGCCTTGGAGAGCCAGCGCCCTGTGCAAACCGGATTTTTTTACCTTACAAACAAGAGCAAACACTGCGGTGTACGCATAATTCGTCTATCCATGCGTCCGTATTCAATACAAACAAAGCATGGCTTCTCCCCACGCGCTTTTAAGACATACCCTTCCAAAATCTCATACTGCATACCATTGCCTTTAAGAACTTGAGTAATATCTCAATAGATTGGCTGGTCCTGCCCTTGTCCTCTCACTTCCCTGAGCAAACTCTCTCACAGTTAACGTCCAACACAGTAGAAATATGATGTCCATTTCAACAGCCTCATCGTGTTTGCATCTCGAGTGGGCGATGATGTCTGGCATAACATCCAACAGCTTGCTGATCAGGGATTCATCACTTGAAATGTACGAGTCGTGGGAGAAATGCACGAACACCTCCTTCTGGGGTTTACGTTAATTCCAAAACCTTTACACGCACCCACTATATACATACATATATATATATATATATATATATATATATATATATATATATATATATATATATATATATATATCCCTGGGGATAGGGGAGAAAGAACAGTTCCCACGTATTCCCTGCGTGTCGTAGAAGGCGACTAAAGGGAGGGAACGGGGGGTTGGAAATCCTCCCCTCTCGTTTTTGATTTTTCAAAAAGAAGGAACAGAGAAGGGGGCCAAGTGAGGATTTCCCACTTGACACTGCTGCTGCTGTTGGCGGTCGAGGGAAAGGACATTCGTGCTAAGGTAGAGAAGGTAAAGGAAAGAGGATGAACGGGAGAACAGTAAGAACATTTGTGCCAAGGGACATACTGGTATGAGGTAAAGAGCACGAACGAAAGAACACTACTGTTATTAGCCGGCGATAAGAACATTTGTGCCAAGGGACATGAGAAAGGAGGATGAACGAGAGAACAGACTTTGTTATCAGTCTGAGATAAGAACACTGGTGCCAAGGGACATATTGGTATGAGGTAAAGAGCATGAAGAGTACATGTGAATGATAATGAAACACAGTGGCAGTGGAAGGCCAAGTTGGGCGGTCCGTCTGTCCCCCTAGCGGAGACCATGTTAATAATGGGTTATTTTCGTGTTAACACCTCAAGCTGCCAAGAGTGGATGAACCCACTCTATGTACTGTTTGGGCTACGGTCCCGGGTGTGGTGGAGTCGTACTACGAGGCTTACACACGTTATAAACAAGTCTTTACAGAATATGGAAATTCATCAGTAACAAAAGCTGGTTTCAGTCCATTTAGCATCCCCAAATCAAGAAACTATTACACCTAACAAAAGCTGGTTTCAGTCCATTTATCATCCCCAAATCAAGAGACTTTTATACCTAACAAAAGCTGGTTTCAGTCCATTTATCATCCCCATATCAAGAAACTTTTACACCTAACAAAAACTGGTTTCAGTACAAATAGATTTATCATCCCCAAAGCAAGAAACTTTCATACGTTTTTTTCTTTTAGCCCTGATTCTAAACAATCATACGTTAGAGACTTCTCATCTTCATTCTCCCCATTCCTCTCTCTCTCTCTCTCTCTCTCTCTCTCTCTCTCTCCATATTCGTCAAGAACTGCTACACACACACAGTGAACAAGCGGTGAACCGCAGCCGTGACTGCAGGGACTCCCAAGTACACCAGTGGTTTGAATATTTCCAACTCTCGTTTTCTTACTCAGTGACCCCTGACCCACCACCTTCCCTTCCTTCCCGGGCTTTCTATAAGTAAACTGACAACATTAACTTTTCAAAGACGTTACCCCCTGAATGTTACAGCTTCCCAGGTTTTAGAAAACGTCATATCTTCCAACCACATTGATTACTACTTGATTAACAGGGTTGTTCCTTCTGCCTCTCTTCCCCCTCCCCCCTAAAAAAAATCTTTCCATGTTAAACACTGCAAAAAGAAAAAAAGAAAAAGCACTCCATTTTCTGTACGTGTTATGAAAATCTAACGCGAGAAGAGAAGCCTCAAAATATATGTAAACTATCAAAAATGGCAGACTTACTGTTCGTAACTTTCAAATTGAACTCTGTGGTTTTTACCTGAAATCATCATTTCTCAAACTACGCTCCTCACGTTTTATCACCGACTTCATGAAGGAATAAACAAGCTATTTTCAGTGTGAGATCAATGAAGAACCAATAGCATGCGCGATAATCCTAGTTGTGCTATAAAGTGTTAGGAATGTAGTATATACAAGTGGCCCCCCTCCCGCATCATACGACCCAGACAAAGTAGATACACCCTGACCTTTCTCCTACATACGTATGACTCTCGCCATCCACGTATCTGAGTCACCCCTTCCGTCTTATATATCTCTCTCCCACCGTACAATTTAACCCTTCCCATTTCCCAGCAACGCGAGCGAACACCCATGAATATTCCATAACCCTATTTTCATTCTAACATCCGTTCCATATTCATTCTTTAACATCATCCCATTTTCCTTTCTTCTTCCCATTTTCACTCTAACGTCTTTTCCCCCCGAAGCCGCAAGCAATGTTATTGTGCCATTAAGAGATTCTATCTTAACCCAGTGATTCAGCCAGCCAGCAAAAATCGTTTCAGTAATCGTAAATGTGTACGCGCGCGCGTGTGTGAATGTGTGCGTGTGTGTGTGTGTTTGTGTATGTCTGGACTGAAGCGTAATCCTAGACCATGGAAGGATGCGTGGATGTCCTTCCTGCGCAGGATATCAATCAAGCAGGCAGGATAAACTCCCCAACCACCACAAGCTCCTGTGTGGCTCTGCTCACACGAGAGCTGCCTGGGCCGGGTATTGCCTCAGTCTGTGCAGCAATATGACTCTTTCTCTTTTTATCTTTATCGCGGCCGACCGAAAAGGCAAAAGAGGGTCAAAATGTGCTCCAATCAAGGCCATCTCGGGGAAGGGGAAGGAAGGAAGGAAGGGAAAATGGAAAAGCATTATGAAATTAATCAGGTTCTCTCGCATGTGGTGTCTGTAGCCCTGAGGTGCGACAGTTACAGGCAGACGGAGACGAAAGAGAGAGAGAGAGAGAGAAGAGAGAGAGAGAGAGAGAGAGAGAGAGAGAGAGAGAGAGAGAGAGAGAGAGGCGGCACAGCTGTTACGTTACGCTATGGTGACACATACACAAACACACCCGCACGGCTGTATCGCGTTACGACCCCGTCCATCCACCAACTGCTGCCCTTGCGTAACACTTGCGCCCCTCCTCACCCCCCCACCCCCACCCAAGCTTTTATGGGTCATGGCGGTCGTGATGGCAGATGACCTGACCCTACTTGACCTCCTATTGGCGACGGTAGAGGCAAGACAGTCCACGGACAACAGATCCAGTCCTCGCGTGTGTCTTGCTAGGTTTACCCCTCTCAAGGCTTGCTCACATTTCCCGCCTTACGGAGGTAGCGTCAGGAAGAGGCAAATGTGACTTCGAGGGGGGGGGAGATAGATAGATAGATAGATAAATAGTGAGAGAGAGAGAGAGAGAGAGAGAGAGAGAGAGAGAGAGAGAGAGAGAGAGAGAGAGAGAGAGAGAGAGAGAGGAAAAAAATCCTCGCTTGGCTCCTCCTTCCGTTCCTGCCTCTAGCTCGTGATAATACAGGAGGGAAGGATTTCTATCGCCCCCCTCTTCCACGGAGAAAAGCAGGATA
Organism: Panulirus ornatus; assembly: GCF_036320965.1. Taxonomy (NCBI): domain Eukaryota; kingdom Metazoa; phylum Arthropoda; class Malacostraca; order Decapoda; family Palinuridae; genus Panulirus; species Panulirus ornatus. The sequence continues at coordinate 4,799,731 of NC_092249.1, forward strand.
CAAGGATATATATAAATCATACATTTTTTTTCGCTATTTATTAAACACTTTAGATTCCCGTTACAATGTTAGAATTTTGCGAGAGTATACCAACATAATCATACAAGTATATAACGTTGCATCATACGAGCATATAACGCTAGAAGTATACGAGGACATAACGCCAGAATTATGCTACCAATGCCAATATATAACCCGTCGCTGCCATATATATATTTCAACACAAATGAGCCTTTATCCCACATCAAAGTCACCTCGCGCACCGTGAAATAACACCATACCCGCCTGGGAGCGCGAGAACATCAATCTCTCCCTCTCCCATTTTTTGTTCATATACGCAACAGTGTTGCTGAACAGCTGGCTTCCATACAGGGGCTTCAATTAGCGCAAATCCCACCCAACACTGCGTGTGAACACACGAGGCCAAATGTGTGAGCCATTACATTTATGGCTCCGTCCTGCGTACACAGATGATGTATGTCACTTGTGTTACATATTCATACATCACATTTGTCTTCAATATATCTCTCAATTATGTTTTTTTCTTATATAAAAGTAAGTTTGTTTTTTTTTTTGAAGATTTGGGATTCAGTTGAAGGCGAAGTTTTAAAAACTTGTGTGTTTACAAATTTTGCAGACAGTAAAATTGATCAAATATGCATAAACCTCACTAATATCAATGTTACAATTCTTTGTGTATCAAATAATTAAGATTCGGTGATATCTCTCGTGGTAAAGGAGTTACAGTTCATAAATGAATTGGTATAAAATGCCAAAGTCGGGAACACAGACTCGCTCTTCGTCACGTAATAAAAGATAAAAGACATAATTTTCGTTTAATACATAACAAATGGTTGGTTCGTTCAACTTGCTTTGTTCCTCCATCTTCTTTCACAATCACGGAGCTGTCTCAACACCACAGAAAACGAGCTGGGAAGATTTAGAAAGTAGATTTGGCACGCAGTTCCAGGCCAGAAGCTAGCAAATTACCATTGAATATCAAGTGTAATATGAGGAACTGCCTTCGAGGCAGAGTTAAGACACGTATGTCAAGGAAACCTATTGGCTTATATTGGGGTAAAGTCCCACGCTATATATATATATATATATATATATATATATATATATATATATATATATATATATATATATATATATATATATATCGTCAGCTCACTGCTCAGCGCGAATCGCACCGCCCCCCAAACGCTTGTTACCCTTGAACACGCCAGCACGACCCTCGATCTAACCCTCCCATGACTGGGTCAGGTCAAAGGTCAATCGTGCCCCAAAGGGGAGGTCCTACCGTCATGCTCCTGGGGCGGAGGGGAGGAGGAGGAGAAGGAGGGAAAGATAGACCCCCCTACACACAACACCAGCCTCCTTCGGTAACCAGATACACCGAGACAAGGTCATTAGGACTTAACAACCCTTCAACTATACTCCATTTTTTTTGAACACTTGAATATTTATTTTTTTTGAACACTTGAATATTTTTTTTTTGAACACTTGAATATTTATTTTTTTTTGAACACTTGAATATTTTTTTTGAACACGAATATTTTTTTTGAACACTTGAATATTCATTTTTTTTTTTTACGAAGTTCCTGTCATCATTCTCCGTTACGGCTCCTGTTTCACTACTCCGTTTCCTTGGTTTTTTTTTACCGTGAGGAAGCTCCATCCTCCTGCCTTTACACCCCGCCAATCTACGGTGTTCGAGCAGCGCCCAGGAAACCAGCCACGTCAGGCCATCATACATGAAGGTAGTGAAGTGCTCAGTGATCATACAGTCGTGCTCAAGGGTCGCACCGTCGTGCTCAAGGGGTCGTACCGTCGTGCTCAAGGGTCGTACCGTCGTGCTCAAGGGTCGTACCGACGTGCTCAAGGTCGACCGTCGTGTAGGGTGACCGTGTGCTCAAGGTCTACCGTGGCTCAAGGTGACGTCTGTAAGTCGTCGTCGTGCTCAAGGGTCGCACCGTCGTACTCAAGGGTCGTACCGTCGTGCTCAAGGGTCGTACCGTCGTGCTCAAAGGTTATACCGTCGTGCTCAAGGGATCGTACCGTCGTGCTCAAGGGGTCGTACCGTCGTGCTCAAGGGTCGCACCGTCGTAATCAAGTGTCGTACCGTCGTGCTCAAGGGGTCGTACCGTCGTATCCAATTACAACCGAGGGCAGCGGACATCCACAAACATCGAACCAGTTTCTCCCACACGTCAACCCACAATTGCCCAGTCTGCTGGCAACACTTTCGTCCACCGTGTCCGACCCCGACCATGACAAACTATGGTCCAAACATTTCTTATCCTATTTCTTACCCTTCAGCCTACGGGGGGCACCAAACCGCATACCCAATGAGCGACGCGAAGTATAATACTAAGTGTCGCCGGGAAAAGAAGAGAAAGAAATGGTTCTATGGCAATATCTATGGACTCTCAAGGCGTTGGCAAGGGTGGGTGAGATTCACGGATGGTGGCCTATGGCAACTCAACCCAGGCCTGGGGAAATGATACGGCGTCATCAGCAGATCGCAAACACACTTTCATAGACACCCACATTACATCTTGACTGACATCATTTCAGTTTCCACTTTTACCCTCAGTCTCTTTATTCCCCCCCCCCCCCCTTCCTGACCATGAGAGAGAGAGAGAGAGAGAGAGAGAGAGAGAGAGAGAGAGAGAGAGAGAGAGAGAGAGAGAGAGAGAGAGATTGGGAATGCGGTATGGCAGTACGGTACAGCGAGTCTTCGGTTCATAACCCCCCCTCAATACAAAATAACTTTACGCAGACCATTAAAGAACAACGCATACACACACACACACACACACACACACACGCACACACACACACACACACACATACACCGATCTGATCTCAGCAGATAACCCTAGTGATAAAGAATATAGAATGAAAACAGCTTTTTTTTCTCAAAAAGATACAACTTTTGGGATATATTAATAAAATAATCAATTAATGAACAAATCATACTACTACTACTACTACCAATAATAATAATGATAATAATAATAATAATAATGATACATATCATTATCATTGTAACAATAATAATAATAATAATAATAATAATAATAAATAATAATGATAATAATGATAATAATAATAATAATAATAATAATAATAATAATGATAATAATAATAATAATAATAATAATAATAATAATAATAATAATAATGATAATAATAATAATAATAATAATAATAATGATAATGATAATAATAATAATAATAATAATAATAATAATAATAATGATAATGATAATAATAATAATAATAATAATAATAATAATAATAATAATAATGATAATAATAATGATAATAATAATAATAATGATAATAATAATAATAATAATAATAATAATAATAATGATAATAATAATAATAATAATAATAATAATAATTATTATTATTATAATAATAATAATAATAACAGCTGAACCATAATAGGACGGAGGATGACCATCAAGGTTTCTGAAAGATTATCTGCCTAACTGAGCTCAAGCTGAGTAAGCTGAGCTTCACAGACTCTGACATACTGATCCGGGGTCCACACACAATAAGCTTTTCCGGGGCGACTAAAGACTGCCCACGGATTAAGCTTTAAGCTGCACCGACAAGACAAAGCACAAAGTCCACGCCAGAGAGAAAAAAAAGCTTAATGACAATTAATTACGACCGTGGGGTCACGACCGTCAACGACCCAGTTCCGACAGAGTATGAAGTACGACCTGACGTAATTACCACCACTACTACTACCACCATTCATGTCGTTCCAACCACCACAATCTACCACAATCTCTACTTAACATCCACCACGATAATGGTCACATGAGCGAGACAGAATTACCAGACACACACACACACACACACACACACACACACAGACACACACACAAACAAACACATACACACAGACACACACGCACACTCACATATACACACACCTCAGTACACGTACACACAGACATACACACACAGACACACACACACACATACACACTCACATATACACACAGACATAGACACAGACACACATACACACACACCTCAACACACACACACACACACACACACACACGAGGCCAGAGTAGGTATACTATATACATGCCATCCACGTCATATGACTTCCTTTCGCCTCCCCCGCCTCCTCTGTACACCATTGTATTATCGTTGTGCCTCAGCCATACGTACAGCTTTAATGCCTCTCTCTCTCTCTCTCTCTCTCTCTCTCTCTCTCTCTCTCTCTCTCTCTCTCTCTCTCTCTCTCTCTCATCTCTACAAGATGCGCCGGACTCCACCCCCTCCCTCTCCCCCACCCTTTTTTTAAATCTTATGTACATATATGTTTTTATATATATGTTGTATATATATATATATATATATATATATATATATATATATATATATATATATATATATTTTTTTTTTTTTTTTTATACTTTGTCGCTGTCTCCCGCGTTTGCGAGGTAGCGCAAGGAAACAGACGAAAGAAATGGCCCAACCCCCCCCCCCCATACACATGTATATACATACGTCCATACACGCAAATATACATACCTACACAGCTTTCCATGGTTTACCCCAGACGCTTCACATATATATATATATATATATATATATATATATATATATATATGCATGTCAGAGCAATGTAGGGAAGAGTGAGGCCGTACATGTGAGTATCATTTTATAACCCTCGAGCCATTAGGTTGATGAATGTGTGGGGTTGTGTCCTGGTTGTAGGCTTTTGTGGGGGGGGGGGGGGGATTGGCTGGTCAGGTATAGGCCTGTGTTGGTGGGAGCTTTTGTTGAATATGTGGATTTGTTGAGGTGTGTGTGTGTGTGTGTGTGTGTGTTGGTGTGTATATGTGAGTGTGTGTGTGTGTGTGTGTCTGTGTGTTGGTGTGTATATGTGAGTGTGTGTGTGTGTGTGTGTGTGTGTGTGTGTGTGTGTGTGCTGGTGTGTGTGTGTGTGTGTGTGTGTGTGTGTGTGTGTATGTGTGTGTGTGTGTGTGTGTGTGTGTGTGTGTGCTGAGGTGTGTGTGTGTACGTATGTGTGTCAGTGTGTATATGTGAGTGTGTGTGTGTGTGTGTGTGTGTGTGTGTGTGTGTGTGTGTGTGTATGTGTGTGTGTGTGTGTTGAGGTGTGTGTGTGTGTGTGTGTGTGTTGAGGTGTGTGTGTGTGTGTGTGTGTGTGTGTGTGTGTGTGTGTGTGTGTGTGTGTGTGTGTGTGTGTGTGTGTGTGTGTTGACGTAGCTTGGATATATAAAACCCGCCTCTGTGTAATTAAGCGGCTTTTCATCACCGACACGTCACGTTTCACAGGGGAACCTCATGGTCGACATGCCATATAATAACCATGACGAAAACCGCCTTAAACTCAACACCAGACGAACACATCCTTTCCCCTGGTGATCTTCCCCTCTGTATCACGTGACCGAGAACAGCCGATATTGTACGATTCAACCTTCAAAGACGATAAGCTTGACCGTGATACAGCAAAGCTTTATATTAAGCTTTATGTCTATCGTGATACAGCAAAGCTTTATATTAAGCTTTACGTCTATAGTGATACAGCAAAGCATTATATTAAGCTTTATGTCTATCGTGATACAGCAAAGCTTTATATTAAGCTTTATGTCTATCGTGATACAGCAAAGCATTATGATAAGCTTTGTCTATCGTGATACAGCAAAGCTTTATATTAAGCTTTATGTCTATCGTGATACAGCAAAGCATTATATTAAGCTTTACGTCTATAGTGATACAGCAAAGCTTTATGATAAGCTTTGTCTATCGTGATACAGCAAAGCATTATATTAAGCTTTATGTCTATAGTGATACAGCAAAGCTTTATATTAAGCTTTATGTCTATCGTGATACAGCAAAGCATTATATTAAGCTTTATGTCTATCGTGATACAGCAAAGCTTTATAATAAGCTTTGTCTATCGTGATAGAGCAAAGCATTGTAATAAGCTTTGTCTATCGTGATAGAGCAAAGCATTATATTAAGCTTTATGTCTATCGTGATACAGCAAAGCATTATAATAAGCTTTATGTCTATCGTGATACAGCAAAGCACTGTAAGCTTAACGTCTTATCATATGATACTCCAAAGCATTATAAGTTTGGGCCACAGCATCATTAGGAATGACTAGTCCTAGCTGCTAGGCCTAGTACTAGCTGCCAATACCAGGCCTAGTTGCATGTCCCCAGTCCTAGCAGTTGATCTTAGCCCTAGTTTCCAATTCTAGCCAAAGGTGGAAGGGTTTTTTTTTTTTTTCGTCATTTTTCACGTTGGCGGTTCCAATGATGGACAACACTCCACTGGAAGGCCAAGGCTTAACTGAAATTCTTTTACGAATTTTTGGAAGAAGTGCAGAACATGTCCTCTTAAAAGGTGCCAGGTCATAGAGAAGGTAGGGAGGTCCAAAGCTTCGCGACGCGTGGGGGGAAAGAAACAGTTATCAAAACGGACCACTCTCTGAGTTGCCAACGGGCCAGACGGTAACCATGCGACGTGGCAGCTTGCCTCGTATTTGAGTGGATCGAGCCAATGGTTGAGGAGGAGGAGGAGGAGATGACACTCAACTAACAATCCTAACCCTATATGCCAATTACCTAGCCCTAGCTACTAAGCAAGCCCCCCCCCCCTAGCAGACCAATATCCACAGACGACCCAACATTAACCTCAAGATATCGCTACAGTAATATTCCTCTAAGCAAGTTACATTCTGACCATTGAATTCACGTTCGCGTGCACCCCCGCCTCAAACATATGCACAAACTCAAGTGTGTATCGACTTTACCTCCAATTTTGTCCCGTCCAAACTCTACGTGTTTATGAAATTACAACGTAAGGCAAGAAGACGGCCCCCCTCATCAGAAATTCTATAATTAACCAAATGCACAAAGCCTCTCTCTCTCTCTCTCTCTCTCTCTCTCTCTCTCTCTCTCTCTCTCTATCTATCTATCTATCTATCTATCTCTCTCTCTCACACACATACACACACACACACAGAACCAGGAGCATTCGTTCGCACCCTCCTTCCCGCCAGCAACCCTCGTCGTATACGCCGTGCCACCGGCGTAAATCAACATATGAACTATGATTAGGGATTGGAGAACGCCAAGTCCCTCTCTCTGTGTGCACCTCCTCAACCACAACTCATCACCACCTGCCTAGCATCTTACCCTGGGGGGAAATCGCTGTTTGTGGAGGGTGTGGTGGCGTCCGAGGGCTGGCATTGCACTCCAACAGGTGTGAATTCATCAGGTCAATTAATTAGTCTATCAATCTGCCTGCCTATCTATCAATCTATCTATCTATATATCTATCTATCTATCTATCTAACTATCTATCTATCTATCTAAAAAGCATAGCAAAAACCGCGTTCCCAACCTGGCCATCTAAGGGTTCGAGGAAAAAAGAAGCATTTGAGAAAAAAAAATGAATAATCAAAATGAAATTTTATTTCTGAGTTCCTCAGACATTGTCTTGCAGACTTTATTCTTAAAGATGCAAGGTTACGAGAGAGAGAGAGAGAGAGAGAGAGAGAGAGAGAGAGAGAGAGAGAGAGAGAGAGTGAGAGAGAGAGAGAGAGAGAGAGAGAGCTTCGTTGTTCCAGTAAAGACAGGTTAAGTTAGCGGTCAGTCCCTCTTCCCCCTAGTGTGGTCTGGTCGTTCTCAAACACAATGGCAATAGGCTGGCTGGAGCTCTAAGCCCGCACCGCGGAGCAAGGCCAGGCCCTGACCTTGACCCCACCAGGCCAGGCCCTGACCTTGACCCCACCCCTGTCTGTGGAAGGTCATCAAGGACGACGATGACTGGCAAGGGGGCTAACCTCATCTGAAGGTCGAGGGTCTTTTCCCTACACGAAGTATTGACCTTCGAGGGATTGGCCTTCGGAGTGCTGCTGACCTGCGAAGAATTGACCATCGAATTATTGACCTTCGGGGGTATTGACCATCGAAGTATTGACCTTTGGGGGTATTGACCATCGAAGTATTGACCTTCGGGGATACTGACCATCGAATTATTGACCTTCGGAGGTATTGACCATCGAAGTATTGACCTTTGGGGGTATTGACCATCGAAGTATTGACCTTCGGGGATACTGACCATCGAATTATTGACCTTCGGGGTATTGACCATCGAAGTACTGACCTTCGGGGGTATTGACCATCGAAGTATTGACCTTCGGGGGTACTGACCATAGAAATATTGACCTTCGGGGGTATTGACCATCGAAGTATTGACCTTGGGGGGTATTGACCATCGAATTATTGACCTTCGGGGGTACTGACCATCGAAGTATTGACCTTCGTGGGTATTGACCATCGAATACTGACCTTCGGGGGTATTGACCATCGAAGTATTGACCTTCGGGGGTATTGACCATCGAAGTATTCACCATCGAAGTATTGACCTTCGGAGTGCTGACACTTCGAAGACGTGACCATCGAAGTACTGGACCTTCGGAGTGCTGAAACTTCGAAAAACCTGACTTTCGGAGTGATGACCTTCGAAGTACTGACCTTGAAGAACAGCCTTTGTTAGTAAAACGACCTTGGAAGCGTTGACCTTCGAAACAACAACGGCTCCACTTGCCACAGCACCATTCAACCCCTCCCATCAACAATGACGGACCAGTTGGCAACCAGCGCCTCGAGTTTGCATCCCTGAAGACCGGGGCGACGAAATTTGTGGGAGAAACAGCGGCCACTAAAATGCCTTCTTTACCCAACTACTTCTTGGGACGTTAAACCTGCTTGAATTCTCCAGCAGTCTGGCCATTAAGCATGAAACACACACACTATACATACCTCGCTAACGACCAGACTGCAGTTCATGTCGTTAGGGCTTAATCATCTTCAAAAAAAGGAGCGCTTTGCGTTTGTAAAAGAGTGGATGTTTTGAACAGCAAGGGAACGCGCACCAACACCCAAAACCCAAAACATATCAGAACGAAAAGGGATTCCAGTTGCGAATCTCTCTCTCTCTCTCTCTCTCTCTCTCTCTCTCTCTCTCTCTCTCTCTCTCTCTCTCTCTCTACGTGAGAGCGAGTGTAGGAACTCATTTCCTTGTCGGGGAAAGACACGGTTGCGGGGGAGTCGGCCGGGGGGGGGGGAGGGATCTCCACCAACACACACGCCCTCTCTCTCTTGAATGCCTGAACATCTAGAGAGTGTGTGTTGACTTCCGGTTTCAGCAGAGGTATAGAGAGGGAGTGTGTGTGTGTGTGTGTGTGTGTGTGTGTGTGTGTGTGTGTGTGTGTGTGTGTGTGTGTGTGTGTGGTGTGTGTGTGGTGTGTGTGTGTGTGGAGAGTGTGGGTATACAACGGAAGACGACAAAAGGTTTAA
>NC_092249.1:4814113-4841613 GCF_036320965.1 Panulirus ornatus
AAGACGTTGCCATGGCCTACTGTATCGGAAGACGTTACCACGGCCTACTGTATCAGATGACGCTACCACGGCTTACTGTATCAAGACTGTAGTGGAATACGTCGCCACAACCATACGCCGAACACACACAAACCATGAAAAAAATAATGGTCAGCCTAGCTTTACGGAGGACTGGGAATGGTGACGGAGGACTGGGAATGGTGACGGGAGGACTGGGAATGGTGACGGGAGGACTGGGAATGGTGACGGGAGGACTGGGAAGGTGACGGGAGGACTGGGAATGGTAACGGAGGACTGGGAATGGTGACGGGAGGACTGGGAATGGTGACGGAGGACTGGGAATGGTGAAGAATCAAAATGGTGCATGATTGTGAGGACAATAATACAGCTGGGGTTAAAGGTCAAGTAGGTGAAAGATACAGTAGGTGAAAGATACAGTAGGTGAAAGATACAGTGGGGGTATGATACAGTAGGTTAAACATACAATAGGTGAAATATACAGTAGGTGAAAGATACAATAGGTGAATGATATAGTTGGGTAAAGATACAATAGGTGAATGATACAGTAGGTTGAAAATACAGAAGGTGAAAGACACAGCAGGTGAAAAATACAGCAGCTGGAAGATACAGCAGGTGATAAGATACAGATGTATGACACTTACAGCGTAAGACATAAGCGGTAGAGAATGTAGCAGGGACTGGATGAAGACGGAACACGACACTGCTACTGGACGGAGAGCAAAGAGAGGATGAAAGGACGGTCACACAACCCCCCCCCCCCTCCCACACACCCCCCTCTAGAAGGGGGGAGGAAGAGGAGGGGGGGGGCCCCAAGTAACACATGACCTTGGGAATCTTCGCAAAAAGGATTAAATCCCGAGTCTATACCATCTCTAGTGTTAGGATCCACGGCCCAATTGGGGGAGGTTGTGGTTCAGGGGTCAGGGAGGGTGGGTCATGTGTCACCTCTGTAATACATCCTACACTACCCCCCCCTCCCCCCCAACACCCACCTCCCCCCCCCACAACAACATGAACACGACCGGAACGACACATTAACAACTGACACATGCAAAAAAAAGAGAGAAAAAAAAAGGGATGTTGTAGAACGCGAAAAAAGGATGTTGTAGAACGCGAAAAAAGGATGTTGTAGAACGCGAAAAAAGGATGTTGTACAACGCGAAAAAAGGATGTTGTACAACGCGAAAAAAGGATGCTGTACAACGCGAAAAAAGGATGTTGTAGAACGCGAAAAAAGGATGTTGTAGAACGCGAAAAAAGGATGTTGTACAACGCGAAAAAAGGATGTTGTAGAACGAGAAAAAAAGGATGTTGTAGAACGCGCAGTGAACATCCGAGGGTATAATTATCAGAAGGGACTGGAGTTCAACATAGAATGACCGACGTTCATTTAAAAAAAAAAAAAAATATATGCATGAATCCTCCGAAAGCGGACGAACTCAGCGCGGAAGGTAATTATTCAAATGATTAATAAAAGAGATTAAACAAACTCCCATTTCCCTCGACCCCGGTTACTGTACAACATAAACAAAAAATTTATCATCCATCTGTTTTTGACTGACTTCATTCTGCAATCCAAATTCGCAATGAGGAAGCAATATGCAAATGCGTAAAGGGAAAATTTGCCTCACACGAAACGAAAAATGTGGCTCCTGAATACATATGAGAGTCTGTACAGATAAATGGCACAGAGACACAGAGAGAGAGAGAGAGAGAGAGAGAGAGAGAGAGAGAGAGAGAGAGAGAGAGAGAGAGAGAGAGAGAGAGAGAGAGCTGAGTGTGATGAGAGATTGATCCCAGCATGAGTGAAAGAGAGACGAGGAGGCCACACGGATGAAGGGGGGAAAAAAAGGAAATATTGAGATCTCAAAGGAACGTATTATAGATCAGGGATGGACCCAACCTGGGAGAGGGTATACAAGTAAGGGTACAAGAGTGGACCTGACCTGGGAGAGGAAGGCATACAGGGTAGAGTGGACCTGACCTGGGAGATGAGGGCATACAAGGGTAGGGTGGACCTGACCTGGGAGAGGAAGGCATACAGGGGTAGAGTGGACCTGACCTGGGAGAGGAGGGCATACAAGGGTAGAGTGGACCTGACCTGGGAGAGGAGGGCATACAAGGGTAGAGTAAACCTGACCTGGGAGAGGAGGGCATACAAGGGTAGAGTGGACCTGACCTGGTAGAGGAAGGCATACAAGGGTACAGTGGACCTGACCTGGGAGATGAGGGCATACAAGGTTAGGGTGGACCTGACCTGGGAGAGGAGGCATACAGACCTCCCCTAAAAATAGTGACAATTCCCAGGTGGGACGATGGCTAAAAAAAATATGATCACAGAACCAATGAATTCCAATTAAGTCATATCATGCTTAAGAAGACAGGTTCAAGAGGCCTGAAATGGAGTGAGGTGGTACATAAGTAGCAAGTGAAGAAGGCCCGTTTCCAAGTAGAAAAGCAGAGGAGTATCACGTTATCAAGTAGTCAATGGGATCACTTGCACAGAGGCCATGTAAACAGAAGTAAACCTAAGACACCACCTTGTGGAACACCACTGACGAAGGAGGATGGGGGGATATACACACACGGAGCCTCGATCCATCCACGGTGATGGGCCCGACTGAGAAGAATACCCAACGAAAAGTTCTGAGAATATAGATGAGAGGAGGAAGAGAGAAAGTTTAGGATTTAAGGACAAGAGATCCTACTCATAGCTTCTGAATAATAAAAAGGCAGGTTAGGTTCGTCGTGGTCCATACGAAGGGGAAAGACCAATTAACATAAGAGGGGCAAATTAGAATGTGTCTTTATGGATATATTAGAGAGAAGAATAGTATGAGATTCAAGGTATATGAGACAGTGAAAACTGGCAAGACATTCATCAAAGACGTTAATGATGGACTAAATAAAATGCCCCACAATCCCCAACTAACACATACGCAAGAGGTAATCAAAATAGCGTCCAATGAATGCCGAAAGAACACGTTCATCGTCTACAGACGTCAAGCAACCATGGGACTCTTCAAGGGATATAAAGAAACACTCATCATCAGACTCGTCCACGCGATTCCCGATCCGTCATCATTAACTACCAAAAAAGACGAAAAGACAAAAAGACACCTTCTCTCACCACCTTCTTCGGCGCGCGGGCCCGCATGATAGCTGTCACGACGCCATATAATCAACAGTCGCCAAAGAAGGTTTCCACAAGGGGCCAGGGGGCTGCCCCACGCCGCTGGGAAGCCCGCCCCCCGGGTAAAACCCTCTTCTCCCAGGGCAGGGGACTAGTGTCAGGTGGTCCAGGCATGTAGAGGAGAGGGACTTCTACATTTCTTATAACTCAGCTGCGTGTCTTGGGGCCTAAACGAGGCAAGAGAGGATGGCAGACAATACCCATCTACCTTACGAGGAAGGATAAAAACTTCCTAATGATATATATCTTTCTTTCAAACTATTCGCCATTTCCCGCGTTAGCAAGGTAGCGTTAAGAACAGAGGACTGGGCCTCTGAGGGAATATCCTCACCTGGCCCCCTTCTCTGTTCCTTCTTTTGGAAAAAAAAAAAAAAAAGAGGGAGGGGAGGATTTCCAGCCCCCCGCTCCCTCCCCTTTTAGTCGCCTTCTACGACACGCAGGGAATACGTGGGAAGTATTCTTTCTCCCCTATCCCCAAAGATAATATATATATATATATATATATATGACTGATGACTTATGTAATACACGAGAAGAACTGGAGAAACAAGTGATAACATAAATAATGAAGACAAAGTAGCGAAAAAACATATATGAGAATGGTAGTGTGTGTGTGTGTGTGTGTGTGTGTGTGTGTGTGTGTGTGTGTGTGTGTGAATAGATGTTTGTGACACAGTGCCACACACTAGGCCTTTCGGCAACTCTGGACGCCAAGCGCAGATAAAGAGATAGTGGGTGGCTCGGAATAGCCCCCTGAAAGTGGGTGAAGATAAAGAGATAAAGGGGGTGCTTGGAGCAGCGCTGAGCCTTGAGTGAAGATGGGAGAGAGTGGGGAGAGGGAGGGTCGTGGGTCGTCTTGGAGGAAACCCCAGGAGCTTGGTGGAGATAAAGAGATAGTGGGGGCTTGGTGGCATCCCCAGGCACACTACTGGGGAGAGATGAACGATACTGGGGACCAATGGCCGCCCCCCGCTGCCTCCAGGAACTGCGGGAAGATAATTAACATTACCGACATAAGAGAGAGATTAAGCGACCCCCAGAATAAAGTATTAAAAGATTAATCGAGTCAGGCTTGAGGTGGAGGGTGTTTACCATCATCTGTCTCCCCCCCAAAAAGACATGGAAGCCCCCCCTTCAATACCACATCAAGTGGGGTCAATAACACGGGAATCGCCGTTCGGTAACAGCCCAACAACCCTTTAACGTCATTAACGTCACTGTTGGGGGGTCACAGGCACTTCACTCCAACCAAGACGACAGACACCATCCCTCCCCACCTCCTGACACCACACCATACCACCCCCTCTCTCCTATCGTCAGCTGTTGCTGTCAACAACCCCCACATGACGTCAGTCCAAAGTGACCCCCTCCCCCCCCACACTCACAAAACAGTGACCTCATTCCATCTACTCCTGACAACCGACAACTTCACTCTACTGCTGAAAACCTGACAACATCTACTCCTGACGCCCGGCAGCTTCACTCTATACTCCTGACACCTTATCTACTCCTGACACCCAGCAACTTCACCCTAACTCCTCCTGACACCCAAGAACTTCACCCTAACTCTTCCTGACACCCAGCAACTTCACAATAAGTACTCCTGACACCCAAGAACTTCACCCTAACTACTCCTGACACCCAACTTCACTTTAACTCCTGATACCCAAGAACTTCGCTTTAACTACTCCTGACACCCAAGAACTTCACCGTAACTACTCCGGACACCCAAGAACTTCACCCTAACTACTCCTGACACCCAAGAACTTCACCCTAACTACTCCTGACACCCAAGAACTTCACTTTAACTACTCCTGACACCTAAGAACTTCACCCTAACTACTCCTGACACCCAACTTCTTCACCCTAAGTACTCCTGACACCCAACAACTTCACCCTAACTCCTCCTGTCAGCCTACAACTTCACCCTAAGTACTCCTGACACCTAAGAACTTCACCCTAACTACTCCTGACACCCAACTTCTTCACCTTAAGTACTCCTGACACCCAACAACTTCACCCTAACTACTCCTGACACCCAAGAACTTCACCCTAACTACTCCTGACACCCAACAACTTCAATTTAACTACTCCTGACACCTAACAACTTCGTTCTAACTACGCCTGACACCATGGCAACATCTTTTCCTGACTCGAGGCAATTTCAGTCCATCTCCTCTCTACAGCATCATCTTCCTACGTGCTGTTCTTAGGAGCTAAACATCGAACCCGCCTACCTTGATACGATGAACGTGTCGAACACCACATGCCACATGCCTCACCTCACACTCACACACAAAGGGGAGGAGGGAGTCTAAGGAAAAAAATTATATTAAGTCAAGAAAAATCGAATCCAATCCAAAGAAAGGAACAGAGAAGAGGGCCAAGTGAGGATACTCAATCTAAGGCTCAGTCCTTTGTTCTTGACGCTACCTCGCTAGCGCGGGAAATGGTGATTATATATATATATATATATATATATATATATATATATATATATATATATATATATATATATATATATATATATCAGATGATAAGGGTAACAAACCCTTTGACACAGAAGGATCTAAGCGTCAGAAAAACTTAAGAAACATTTCCCTCTGTGTCCCATCTGGTTACACAGATATATGGCGAGGTGGGACAGTTGTACGAATTATATAAACATATATATATATATATATATATATATATATATATATATATATATATATATATATATATATAAACAAGAAAGAAATGGTAAACTATTAAAAACAAAAGAAGGTTCTTTCTCGTAACATTATCCAAACGAAATCTTACGACCCGCCATTGAATATATATATAATACTCCTTGATTTTTTTTACAAAAATGATTTAATACGAACCAAATCAGTCACGGCAAATCATTTTATGAAAGACCGTTCGCTTTGGCAGCAGACCCCGGTCATTTCTACGTTCCACCAATGTGTACGTTGGTCGTAGGGCATTATTATCATCATCATCTTGTACCCTCCTTTGTGCGTATGTCTGTCTGTCTGTCTGGCTCATTCTCGTTAGCATGACAACTGTAGGACGAAAGAGACGAAGGAGACGAATCACACTTACACCTATGGATACCTCTTGCAGAGGTGACGAACTCATTTGGGTTTTGAGGCACGTACTGAGGTACATTTGCATATCAAGTGGGTACAAAATATATATATATATATATATATATATATATATATATATATATATATATATATATATATTCCTGCTGTCATCGCAGATGCTATAACGATGCTATGACGCTGAACTGATGGGGAGTTTAAATCTGCAATGTGTATGCCTCTGGCACATACAAATATCGAGGTGTATATAATACAGTTCTTATTTTGCAAATGAATGAGCTCATTAGCTGTTCTCCCGTAATGAGCTCGCGGCAGAACATTACGCAAAGCAATTGCCCCCTGTCCACTGTAACGCGAGTGCGTTTCAAAATAGCGTACAGAAAAATTAGTGCAGTCAAAATGATGGTCTAGGTGAAGTAAATGATGAGCCCAGGGATAATTGTGGTAAAGACAATTCAATAGAGAGATAGATAGATACACAGAGAGATATATAGATAGCGAGACAGATAGATAATAATATATACAAACTGATTGATGGATAAAAAGTCTATATATAGATAAGACAAACTGATAGATGGGCAGACAGCCAGAGAAATGAGCAAATAGATGGATTAGACATGTAGACAAACAAATAGATATACAGGAACAAACACATATGCAGATAGATATGGACGAATACATCTTGAATACATCCTGATATGACATATGCAGTTCAATGGAACCCAGAGATTTCAAACAGGAGTCAAAACTTCGCCCCTACAGCATACAAGATGTTACATTAACACGTCTCATGTTGAAATCAAACATCGGAAAACGAAGTCTACTGTTGACCAAAGTCTCAAAGGGTCAGCTGTGGTTGCCCATATCTACACACATACTCCTTAGCGGGAAACGAAGCTTTGTACTCCTTAGGGAAAGAGATATCTTTCCCCCGTAGGATTTCTGGTGAGAAGGAGAGCAAGATCTAACGTGGAAGGGAGGAGGTGGAGGTGGTTCCAAAAGAGCAATATCACAATTTCATGACCTGGCGTCTCGAGCGGTGGACGTGGCTAGCTTCCTGAGAGCTGCAGGAGTCTCAAAATCCTAGAGCGGACTCCTGAGGTAGGAAATATACACACACACACATACTGTGGCTGTTTAGTTCCTTCAGCCCATATATTACAATTTCATGACTTGTGGTCTCGACCGGTGGACGTGGCTAGCTTCCTGAGAGCTGCAGGAGTCTCAGAATCCTAGAACGGACTCCTGAGGTAGGAAATATACACCCACTCACACTGTGGCTGTTTAGTTCCACTCCTTCAGCCCATGGTATTGTCTTTCCTCTCTCCTCCTGGCGTTCAGTCCACCAGCAAGCAATCTCTCCATCTCACACAACACGTAACCCACACCAGACGTGCGTCGTAATTCTACACCCTCTTGCGGTGCGCACTACACGCCAGGCCTGCCTTTGGGCATCATCCCGTCGCCAGTACTCGTCAGAGCAACTCTCTCTCTCTCTCTCTCTCTCTCTGTCTATGAGTGTAGTCTGTGCATCTATGTTATCCTATGTAGCTCTGTCTATCTGAGTGTAGTCTGTGTATTTGTTATCCTATGTAGCTCTCTCTCTCTCTCTCTTTCTCTCTTTCTTTCTTTCTATGTGAGTGTAGCCTGTGTATTTATGTTATTCTATGTAGCTCTCTCTCTGTCTATGAGTGTAGTCTGTGTACTTATGTTATCCTACGTAGCTCTCTCTCTATGTGAGTGTAGCCTGTGTATTTATGTTATTCTATGTAATGTAGCTCTATCTCTCTCTGTCTATGTGAGTATAGTCTATGTATCTGTTACTGTATGTAGCTCTCTTTCTCTCTTGTCTGTCTCTTTCTCTCCCTTGTGGCAAGGCAGATGTCCCGCTCTTTCCTCTCTTCCTTTATTCATAACTTGCGCTCAATTATTTCCTTTTTTTTTCTCTCTCTCTACCCCATGTTTGCTCTCATGTCTGTGCACTTCTTTTTTTTTATATAGAAAACGGGGGGAGGAGAGACACTTTTGTACACTATTTAAACAGAGAATGTTTTTCCTTTGATCCTTTCATTCTGTGGACATTTTTTCCACCTGGATCTTTGTTCTCTGAATTTCTACCAATGATGAGTAAACCTGCTGTTCCTCACTCACTCATTCTATACCTCACTCACTCACTGGCCTGGATATAGCGATCATGAGTACCCAAGTTACCCATGTCCCCTGACATCACTCATTTCAAGCCTGTCTAACTCATTCGCTCGCTAGTTTCAATAAGAGTGAACATTTTGACGATTCTTTTTTTCATATATTGTAGTTTTCCAATTTTCCTCACAATACATCATACAATATACTGGAGATACGCTCCACTCGGACATGGAAATGGGATATGAAAGCTTTTCTGGAAATGGGATTCAGATAATAACCTGGGAATGGTGAATACAAACTATACTGGACAGGGGAATGAGGAATGCAAACTGCTTTGGGCAAGGCTACAGGGCATGTCAGCTGTTCTGGACATGGCAATGGGACATGTCAGCTATTCTAGACAGGGGGAATGAGGAACAGCAAACTATTTTGGACGTGGGTATGGGACCAATGAAAGCTGTTATACTAAACTACCCATGGTCTGTATTCGACCCTTTATCAACATCACAGCACACGCCGGTATATAAACATGGGTCACAATCTAGCCTTGCTCTTTGGACATCAGATCCTGAATGTCCTCGAACCCAATCGCATTCATCGCTCAAGACTCATTCACTTGAGTATCTTTCTTCCAAGACTTTATCAGCTTCGACCCTCTTTCCCCCGACGCTCGTCTGACTTACACCTCCCCGTATGCACTTTCTCTTCATCCTCTCTCTCTCTCTCCCCTTCGTCTCATCATGTCTTCTGGTTGAGCGGTTCCTTCCTCTTTCGCTTATCCACCCCCCCCCCCTCTCTCTCTCTCTCTCTCTCTCTCCCCCCACGGGGTGTTGGCCTCGGGTAGGGAGAGGAAGCAGAGGCTAAATAGTGTATTATACTCTTAAAACGAGGTACGACCATATGAAGACGACGGTACGACCCTATGAAGACGAGGGTACGACCTTATGAAGACGAGGAACGACCCCTCTGAAGACGACGGTACGACACGTTGGTGTGACAGTGACTGACTGAGTCTCTCTTGTGCCTCAAAGCACAAGATCACCACACACACACAAAAGTCGTGCGGTCGTGTTTTGAGGGTTGGATAGTGGTGCTTCAAGGGTCGCTCTGACGTACTCAAGGGTCGTACCGTCGTGCTCAAGGGTCGCATCACCGCGCTCAAGGGTCGTACTGTCGCGCTCAAGGGTCGCATCACCGTGCTCAAGGGTCGTACTGTCGTGCTCAAGGGTCGCATCACCGCGCTCAAGGGTCGTACTGTCGTGTTCCAAGGGCCGCATCACAGCGCTCAAGGGGTCGCTCGGTCGCGCTCAAGGGGGTCGCTCCGTCTCGCTCAAGGGGTCGCTCCGTCTCGCTCAAGGAGTCGCTCCGACTCGCTCAAGGGGTCGCTCCGTCTCACTCAAGGAGCCCCAGTGCCGAGCTCAAGGGCTGGACACATCGAACTCAAGGATCGAAACCCGCTGTGTTCGAGTGGTTAATACATTTCTAACCTCAAGGCAGAGAGAGGTCTTTCAACACAGCTGCGTCCTTTGAGAGTCGACCGGTCCGAGGCCCCCCCCGTAAACCATCCAACGACCGAACCATTCATTAATAATCCCATTGACAATTCATCCAGTGATCCTTTCATTCATGCCATCATTAATCAACAGCCCCCCCGTTCACCCAAACCACCCCCATCTGCCATTTTCATTCGGTCCGTCGATATTCTTTGATTGCCGAAACGAAACCCCCGGGACTCGAACCCCGGGACTCGGAACACATAACACACATCCTCGACTCTTGACACGGCCACAGACTACGTGGTCTAGTAACAAGACTGCTCGGCCACAGTCTTTGACCAACGGATGTGATAACCATTAAACTTCTGTCATTACCGAAGTGGACTTAGAAGTTGAAGGCGAGGTCAATACTACTCATGAGAACTCCCCAATATATATATATATATATATATATATATATATATATATATATATATATATATATATATATATATATATATATACATACATATATATCATCCCTGGGGGTAGGGGAGAAGGAATACTTCCCACGTATTCCCTGCGTGTCGTAGAAGGCGACTAAAAGGGGAGGGAGCGGGGGGCTGGAAATCCTCCCCTCTCATTTCCCCCCCCCCCCCCCTAAAAGAAGGAACAGAGAAGGGTGCCAGGTGAGGATATTCCCTCAGAGGCCCAGTCCTCTGTTCTTAACGCTACCTTGCTAACGCGGGAAATGGCAAATAGTATGAAAGAAAAAGATATATATATATATATATATATATATATATATATATATATATATATATATATATATATATATCTTGTAACTGCCTGAGTATAAAAGGTCGACGAGGACTGGCCCCTGAGGACGTAACAGCCCGTTACATAAAGACGAAAATAAAATAAAAAGAGGGTCAACACTCGACCTTACTTGTAGAGCACAAAACGAAAAAATAAAGAACAAAAAAAAGTTCAACGATCCACGGAACTTGCGTAAGGATGAGAGAGAGAGAGAGAGAGAGAGAGAGAGAGAGAGAGAGAGAGAGAGAGAGAGAGAGAGAGAGAGAGAGAGAGAGGTGTGTGTGTGTGTGTGTGTGTGTGTGTTTGTGTGGAGGGTTGGAGGGGCAAGAGGATGAGTGGCCTCCCCTCACCACTGCCCCCTCCTTCCCTTTTGTTCCTGCGCCCTCTGAGTGGCAGATGAGATATCCCGGTCGGAAAGAGATGGGTTAAATATTCCACCACCACCACCCCCTCCACCCACACTTCCACCACCCACCACCACTTCCACCAACCCACCACCACTTCCACCACCAAGCTGTGGGGGTGGAGGGGGGAGGGGGATCGAGGTCGAGGACGACGGGATGGCAGACGAGACGAGAGAGAGAGAGAGAGAGAGAGACAGAGACAGAGAGAGAGAGAGAGAGAGAGAGAGAGAGAGAGAGCACGGAGGAGCTACCACCATCATCATCATACAAAACTTCAAACTACCGGAATCAGAAACGCGAGAATTTCTCCCTCGCCCGTGAAAACAGCAACTTTATTATAGTTTTATAAAGGAAAATGAAAAAACCGTAATAATCTTTCACGGAAATGGAGACTTCTCTATTTAACAGAGACGACGCATTCAACACGTCACGAGGCGTGGGAGGGATTTAAATCCATTGGTGCCAGAGGATTTAATTCCATTGGTGCCAGAGGGATTTAAATCCATTAGTGCCAGAGGATTTAATTCCAGTGGTGCCAGAGTATTTTATTCCATTGGTGCCAGAGTATTTTATTCCATTGGTGCCAGAGGATTTAATTCCATTGGTGCCAGAGGATCTAAATCCAGTAGTTCCAGAGGAATCCAATCCAGTGGTGGCAGAGGATCTAAATCCATTCATGGTAACAGAACTGAAATCCAGTGGTGGCGGGGGATTCAAATCAAGCTATATAAGAGAAATTCAAATCCAGTGATGTCAGGGGATTCAAATCCAATGGTATAGGAGAACACGCACACACACCCGACCTATGCCAGAGGTGGCCCAGCATAAGAGAACACGGGGTGTCACTGGCAAAATTCCGCCTCTGGTTTGGGTTTGGCGAATCTTTACACAAACACCAGGACCCGTATACATGACACAAACGGTGTGCGGCAATAAACACGGCTTCAGAACTAGCTCTGTTGAGTGTATATAAGAAAAAAAGATATATATATATATATATATATATATATATATATATATATATATATATATATATATATATATATATATCCCTGGGGATAGGGGAGAAAGAATACTTCCCACGTATTCCCTGCGTGTCGCAGAAGGCGACTAAAAGGGGAGGGAGCGGAGGGCTGGAAATCCTCCCCTCTTGTTTTTTTTTTTAATTTTCCAAAAGAAGGAACAGAGAAGGGGGCCAGGTGAGGATATTCCCTCAAAGGCCCAGTTCTCTGTTCTTAACGCTACCTCGCTAACGCGGGAAATGGCGAATAGTTTGAAAGAATATATATATATATATATATATATATATATATAATCCAGAATTCTGTGCTAATAAAATGGATATTTTTCAGCCAAGATTGCAAGGTGAAGATTGAGAGTAAAATACTGAAAGAGGTTGGTTGTGAGTTGAGAGATGAGAGAGAGAGAGAGGGTTCAAAAGAGCCAGGGGTTAAGCGAAGGTGATGTGTGTGTGTGGGGGGGGAAGTGATTGCTCGGGAGAGAGAGAGAGAGAGAGAGAGAGAGAGAGAGAGAGAGAGAGAGAGAGAGAGAGAGAGAGAGAGAGAGAGAGAGAGGCAAGGCCGCTTCGATGTCTGGCTTGGCAGCGCCTCAGACCTGAGATGGAAGAGGGGGGGAGGATATACAAAGGAGATACACACTATGGGAGAGCAAAGGAGGCGAGCAAGAGAAAGAAGCGAGGGAGGAGAAGGACGCACGAGGGAGGAACAGATTAAGTGGAAGAAAAGTAAGGAGGGGAGGGAGGAAGGAATAAGTATAAAAACAGGGAGGGGCGAGAGAATGAATCTGTCTGATGGAGATTTGAGATGCTCATACAAGGGAGGGCATGGAGGGAAGGGAGGATGGGGGAAGACTAAGGGAGGTCTGTGAGAGGGAAGCAAGCTATGAGAGTGTGAGGAGAGGAGGAGAAAGGTGAAGGTCCAGTCCAGCATACCACTACATGGTATGGAGTGCTGTTCGCACGTCTGCCGAGGTTCTATCCCCACGTCCCTCTATTAGCCAGAGTAGAGAGACTAAAAGAAACATATCTTCATGTGTCTTCAAGTCTCCCGGCATCATTGGGGCCCAGGAGGAGGAGGAGGGGCTGCTACCTACCTTTCCAAACTCTCCCTCTCCATCCGCCCTGATGTTACTGCCCCTTCCCCTACTCTACAGCTATCACTCCGAGCTACGGCTCCTGTCGGCATGGGCGTCCCTGCCACTAAAGACAGGGTCTTGGGTCGCGTCCCTGCCACCAAAAATATCTTAAACCCCCGTGGTGCACGCGCGTCTTGGCAATGGGCTTCCCACTGTTTCTGTGGAGACACCGGCTACCACGAGGATAGACTGTTATGACGGCGAAGCTGTGGACTATTCCTTCCTTTCCCTACAAACATTCATTCTACGGATGATAAACACCCAAGCAGCTCTATATCTAAAGTGCTCTAAGCACTTCATTACTTTACACTTAGTTGGTCTTCGTATCACCCAGGACGGCCTTAAGTGAGCCATACTTTTATCCCGCGCCATGAGAGTCACCATAAAGAAAAGAAAAAAGACTTACACTGAAACGAATACTTCACTCCATCAGAAGATCCGTCAGCAGCATCGGGCAAATATTCAAATATTCCCTCAGATCATTTACGTAAAAAAAAAAAGGAGGAAGTCTTCGTTGAATATAACAGCGACGTCTCAAATACATCACAGCTAAATCTTAAAAGGCAACAACTTAAGTATCCACCACAATCCACGTACTCCAAGGGGGTCATTAACGACGTAATGTTTCGTTAATCTTTTTTTTCTAAGGGGTAATTAATGACGCAATGTCTTTCGTTAATCTTTTTTTTTTCTCTTTCTTTTGGAAGTTGTTCAATACTGTATAATACTCTCAATGACACAGACACACACACACACACGTAAAAATACACTAAGACTGTTGCAAACTATAGAGAGCGAGGCAATGGTATGAAAACATTAAAAATCACTTTCCCTCGCTTCGATGTTCGTAGGCAAAAAAAAAAAAAAGAAATGTATTTCACATTTCAAAGTCAATGAAAATTTCACATTTCAGAGTCAATGAAAATTTCACATTTCAGAGTCAACGATAATAGGGACATTGCGTTCCAATCTACGAACGACATGACGTATTCTCCACAACAAGGATGTACGTATGACTGGCCAGTTCATTGAACAGCTGGATCGTGTTAACTGAACGGCTGGACCGTGTTAATTGAACAGCTGGACCGTGTTAATTGAACAGCTGGACCGTGTATTTTGAACAGCTGGACCGTGTTAATTGAACAGCTGGACCGTGTATTTTGAACAGCTGGGTCGTGTTAATTGAACAGCTGGACCGTGTTAATTGAACAGCTGGACCGTGTTAATTCAAACGGCTGGACCGTGTATGAGCGCTCGTTGCCAATCACTTTACATTATGACCTTCATGGAACACAGATTCCCCCCCCCCCCCAACTCGAACGATCGTTAAGTCAACACCTCAGATGAGACCTGTTCGAACGATCGTTAAGTCAACACCTTAGATGACAACAGGTCTCAATCCATTGTTATCAATACCGAGTCACCTAAGCTGACCTAACCCAAGACATGTTTTAATCCTGTGTAGTACTGAACCAATCACCTCTTTTTAGAACCCGATGTCCGCGCGTGTCGGTCCCTGGTAGTTCATCATAGTTAACGAATAAGGGACTTACCTGACCCCTATCCCTATTCTGGACATTAATAAGTGATGACCTCAGATGACCCTGTTCAAGTACAGGACACCAGTAGTTTAACTCATTAATAACTGATGACCTTAGATGACCCTGATCAAGTACAGGACACCAGTAGTTTGACACATTAATAACTGATGACCTCAGATGACCCTGTTCATGCTCAGGACCCCAGTTTAGCAAATGCCAGCACAGGTGTCCTAGTTGAACACATTAATTACAGATGACCTCATCCACAGTCCAGCAATATTACACCACGACCTCAGATCACCCTAGACCCAAAAACTTCTTAAATCATTCAAACCCAACGGGTCACACAAGGGTCACGGGTCAGACGAGGGTCACGGGTAACACTAGGGTCACGGGTCACACGAGGATGAAGCACTCCAGACGAGACGCATCTATTTGAGACACTATCTATTTTTTTTCTTTTCTTTGAGAACACCTTCACAACCACCTGGGACTCACAAACGACCCATGCATATTCAACAAGCGCCTCGCATCACCGAATCCTTGTGAAGACACAAACAACCCCCCCTCCCTTGCAAGCAATACCAGCGAGAAACGAGACAACTTCCCCACCTCCTCCTCAACCACCCCTCCTCCTCAAGAACTGACGACCCCCTCCTCCTCCTCCTTCCTTCCTTCCCCCGGGACCATCTCATCCCCAAACACTTTGCAAACAGTTTCTAAGCTCTTGGAATTACTTACTACCCCTCTCCCCCCAAACCCCAAGGCATCTCTACCGGATGGATGAAGTTCGTGAAGTATTTCCTCGAGAAACGGCAACCACCTCCCTCAACCACTCCTCCCCACCAGATCTTCCAGCGTTCACTCCCTCTTCGGCTCTCGCGCGTTCCTAAACGCAAAATCCTTCTCCTCTCCCATATAGAAACATTTGATAAGTCTGCTGGGGGATTCTAATGCCTTCTACGTAACTTATCACCCATTCTGTGGCACCGACAGACGTAGGGGGATAATACGTTGCTTCTCGCTAGGAATTCCGTCGGTGTGTTCCATCACTGTACATGTTGTCTACAGCCATGAGTCCAAGCCTTTCCTTTGCACTGAGGGAAGACTTTAACCAGATCTTTCCTAGTCCTTGTGTAGAACCTGAGGTATTATTATTCGTCAATGGTTCTTCCCTTTAGCAAATGGCTCACTGAGGGAAGACTTAACCAGATCTTTCCTAGTCCTTGTGTAGAACCTGAGGTATTATTATTCGTCAATGGTTCTTCCCTTTAGCAAATGGCTCTACCCTTTAATAAATGGTTTTCTGTAATAAATGGTTCTCTGCTTTGGTAAATATATAAATATATTCCCTTTGGTACATGGTTCTCCATTTTACTCTTCCCTAAATTCTAACGCCAGTTTTATCCCCCCTTTTATCAAACATTTTCCTCTCCAATCCGCCCACCGAGAATGGCAAACGTTTGAGAGTGCGGGAGACGCAAACGTTTACCTGGTGACCTCGGAAACGTTTGAGTGCTACTGCAGCAGGCACTGTGCTGTACTGGCTAGCCAGGCCTCCGACAACCCCTCCACAACGCCATCCATCCATCATGGAATTCTTTCCTCCTTTGAAGAGTGGGAGGAGCGTTCCCTGCCTCCCCTCCCTCACAACCCCGGGGTTGTAACAAGTCTCGACTCTGGCTGGCGTGATGAAGACTTGACTTTCCAAGGGAGTTGTAGGGAAGCCAGCCTGCCTGCCTACCCCTCTCTCTCTCTCTCTCTCTCTCTCTCTCTCTCTTTCTTTTATGGCCCATCTCCCTACGGGCCTGACTGCTCTCGCCAACGGCTCCCTCTCTCTCCTCGCTGGGCCCGACACCTTCTCCTAAAACACCCTCGGTGCTCGCCCATATTCAACCCACCTCACAACATAGGGCTTCATCCTACCTACCCAACTTGATGCCTCTGGAGTCCTTCCATCTACGTCTCTTCCTTCTACATCACCCCATCAACACACTGGGCTAAATCCCATCATAGCTTCTCGTAGGTGAGAGTAACAACAACAAACCACCAACACTTTCCCTCCCCCCTCACACAACAGCCCTCCATACGAAGCTTTTTAACCCTCAACTTAGACTCCTCCTTCGTCGTTAGCCTCATGTCCTCCGGCCAGCGTGGCAAAGACCTCACCACCAGCACCTCGGACCTGGGGGTGCACGGGGAGGTTGAAACTCAGCAGGTAATGCGCCCCCACCGCTACCGGGGGAGAAAACCTCGACCTGGGGGTGCACGGGGAGGTCGAAACTCAGCAGGTAATGCGCCCCACACCGCTACCGGGGAGGGGGGAAAACCGAGACCGGTGACCATGTATCGAAGCTATTCAAACCCCTCGGGTGAAGAGCTCTCGTCTGCCTACCCGAGGGAAGTTATAAGACTCTGTGGCCGGGATGGGGAGACGTGCGGAGAATGGGAGGTGGACTGATTGCAAGGATTTAAGCGATTTAGGTGAATGGTGGAGATGAATTGTTGGAGGAGGAGGAGGAGGAGGAGGAGGAGGAGGAGGAGGAGGAGAAGGAGGAGGAGGAGGAGGGTCTGAGATTAAGTGGTGGAAAAGGAAGGGAACTACACGAGCGAATTGGTGGGCAGTAGTACAAGTGTCGCTGACAGAATTATGATTGTAAAAAAAAAGAAAAAAAGCTGAGTATGATAGACAGACAGACAGACACACACACACACACACACACACTTATTCATATAGGTGTTACCGGGCTCCGCTTGCAAGAGGCTGCAAAACGAGTGAAAAAGGTCACCTTTGGCGAGGCTGCACCAGTGGGAGGACAAAAGCCTCGTCAAAAGAACTTCGCACTCCACAAAGGAGTCCACACTTCCCTGCTACAGGAAGTAACGCAGCCTTGGGCTGCTGCAGGAGCTTTTCACAAAGTGGTTCTGGGTAACATCAGGACTCCACAGAAAACTGGTCCTTGGGGGAAGTCATAAATAAAACAGAATAAAAATGCTGAGCTATTTATTACGAAGGATATTTCCCCCAATGCCTTTCAGCATCATGTGAAACAAAGGACATTTCTTCACAAAGTATTTGCACAAGACCCATTCCACGCAGCACAGACACACGACACAAGGCCGGGAGTCCTAAGTAACAAGTGAACCTTCATAAGACATCTGCATAATTCCTAACGGTGGTGGCGCGGGCGCAAGAGAATGCCATACCCGGACTCCAGTATAAAACTAACCACTTGCCTGTCCACGCGAGCCAAAATCCCTGTAGCTACCCCCTACACTTCGCCCTTATAAGCACTCGTTTTTAACTTCAAGTCACTCGCCGCCCCTACTGTGTTCAGCCAAGTTATTCCTGTCTGGTTGCAGCACATGGTCTACGCGGGTGCGAAATGCGAAACACGACACACTGCAGAAACATGAAAATAGAAACTCCGGACCAACATGGAGCGCGAACACATCACGAAGAAACGTACTAAGGCAGCCTTTTTCCCTTTCCCTTCGTCTTGTCTCTGGAGCTACCTCGCTAACGCGGTAAATGGCGCACGAGAGAGAGAGAGAGAGAGAGAGAGAGAGAGAGAGAGAGAGAGAGAGAGAGAGAGAGAGAGAGAGCACCCCAGCTGCAACGCCCTACCTCGGCGTAGGCCTCCGTGCCCTTATACCCCACCACGGCAAGCGGGCACCCATCCGCGCGCGCGCGCACCCTCCCTCCCACTCGACTGCAATTCATACACTGACCTTTCTCTCTCTCACGGGGGGGGGGGGGGGGGGGGCATAATCGGTGGACGTCACTCCCGCAGACGTCTGTGGTGACAATGACAATAATAATGACGTCAACGACGGTGTGACATCACCACACCTATGATGTCACCGAGGCCAATTTCCATCAAATACTCCCCTCCCCCCTCCCCTCTTCCTCACCCCTACCCCACCACCACCACCAAAAAGAGAAAGAGAAAAAATGGAATAACTTTTTTTTCGAGGAAGTAAACACCTTATTATCCCCCCCCCCCAGCCACGCCACAATCTTATCAGAGGGCCAGTAACAGCTTTAGTCTTTGGGGAGGTGGAGGTACTTTCCCCTTACACTCATAGAGGGCGAGGGGAAGGGTGGAGGGGTTGGGGTTGTTGTTGTGGGGGGGGAGGGGTTGGGCACTACCCCTCTGGTGTAGATCCCATTACCATATCTTGATATCATGCAGAGGGAAAATGGCGCGCCCATTTTTTTTTTTTTTCTACAACGGGAAGTGTTTACGGCCTTGATATATGGTCAAGATAGCCATCTGGTACAACGCCGGATTAAAACCAGGTTCTTGAGCACGACGGTACGGCCCTTGGGCACGACGGTATGGTCCTTGAGCACCGAATCTTGAGCACGACGGTACGACCCTTGAGCACGACGGTACGACCCTTGAGCACGTCGGTACGATCCCTTGAGCACGACGGTACGACCCTTGAGCACGTCGGTACGATCCCTTGAGCACGACGGTACGATCATTGAGCACGGCGGAGGGAAGGTGTGCCCTTTAGCGCCCTTGAACTCCGCCAGTGAAAAGGTCAACCCTTGGCGAGACAGTATCACTTGGAGGGGGGAGGGGCGGGGTACATACAGCCTCGTCAGAGAACTTCACACTCCAAAGGAGTCCACATTTCCCGCTGCCGGAAGGAGCGCAGCAGAAATGTCGCGGGTAACCGTGGCGCTTTCTAACGGAAATTGTGCCTGGCAGCTGACCGTCTTTACCGGTGGGTGATGGTTATGTACGGTACGTGGGAAGAATGGTACCAAGGGGTTAAGGTACGATGGCCAGGAAGACCTTGAAGAATTAAGACATCAAGGCCAGAAAAGACCGAAATGGTTGTGGCGGGTTGGCCACAGACCTAAGTGGCTGTGGTGGGTTGGCCACAAAGACCGAAATGGCTGTGGTGGGTTGGCCACAAAGACCTAAGTGGCTGTGGTGGGTTGGCCACAAAGACCTAAGTGGTTGTGGTGGGTTGGCCACAAAGACCTAAGTGGCTGTGGTGGGTTGGCCACAAAGACCGAAATGGCTGTGGTGGGTTGGCCACAAAGACCGAAATGGCTGTGGTGGGTTGGCCACAAAGACCCCAGTGGCTGTGGTGGGTTGGCCACAAAGACCTAAGTGGCTGTGGTGGGTTGGCCACAAAGACCGCAATGGCTGTGGTCCGTCGGCCACAAAAGAGAGCCAGAAGTTGTAATGGGCTGGGCGTCGGGCCTGGTGATGGGAGGCGCAGAAGTTGGGTCGAGAAGTGAGAGAGAGAGAGAGAGAGAGAGAGAGAGAGAGAGAGAGAGAGAGAGAGAGAGAGAGACTGAGCCTCTGTCGGACCCAGGTCCTTGCTGGACGGAGGGCCCTGAGTCGAACTGGAAGGGGGCCTGTCAGACGCAGACCCCTTCTCCTTGAAGAACCTTGGGTACCCGAGTCGAGCCAGAGACTGTGAGGACCTGAGGAGAACTGGGTCAACTCCCCCTCCCTCTCCATCTGGCCGATGGCGTACCCCCCTCCCACAAAAAAAAATATACACTCACTCTGACTAGCGAAGGGCGAAATCGAGAGGCGTTCCTCATTGGAGAAAAGAAGAAAAAGGGAATGTTTAGATAAAGGAGGCAGAGGCAGGATGAGCAGAATTAAGGATGGACTACATCAAAGCGTAAAGGTAAATAAAGCAAATGGACAGAGTGAGGGGGGAAGGAAGGGGAAGGAGAGAGAGAGAGAGAGAGAGAGAGAGAGAGAGAGAGAGAGAGAGAGAGAGATGAGAAATGAAGAGCAAGGAAGGAGGGCTTACACACAGGAAAGGATGAGAGAGAGAGAGAGAGAGAGAGAGAGAGAGAGAGAGAGAGAGAGAGAGAGAGAGAGAGAGAGAGAGAGAGAGAGAAATGAGAATTGAAGAGCAAGGATGGAGGGCTTACACACAGGAAAGGATAAAGATGGGAGACGAGAAAGAGGATAAAGAAATGCCAATATTCCTCTTCGGTACTTATCACTTATGTGTCTATCGTCTACCCCCCAACCCCACCCCCAATCTATCGTCTACCCAATCTACCGTTTTCCCCAACTACCGTCTACCCAATCTATCGCTCTTCCTCACCTATCGTCTACCCCTACATACCGAGATGCTCATTATGACCTGAAAAGACAATGCCATAATATCTCCCGCACGTTACCTTACAAAAAAAGAAAACATTAAAAAAATCTTCACTTTCGCCTTATACATAACAGTAGAAGCCTCAGTACCTTGCATAAAACTTCAACTCCAACACATTTTCGAGGCGGATCTACATCTCCCAACACAGAACTCCATCCCTCCTCCAGAATCCACTACGATATATGCAGCGTCCATCGAACGTCGCGAGGACCAGTTAACACGTCTTCCACACATGCCACGTCCATATGACCTCACGTCCCCCCACCACGGCCGAGGTCAAAAACCGCTCATTATACACCTGTGTTCACCCCTTCGCACGTGTGATGCCAGGTGTGTGTGTGTGTGTGTGTGTGTGTGTGTGTGTGTGTGTGTGTGTGTGTGTGTGTGTGTGTGTGTGTGTGATGTGGGGTCGGGTAGGGGCGTCGGGACTCAGTTCGTGATCCCAACTCCAACAGTCGCTATTAACACCTTTTAACTGCTCCCCTGGAGTGGTGGCTGGATTCAATCCTTTTTCTTTTTTCATCCCCAAATTCTTTCTGTCGTTTTATATATACATATATATATATATATATATATATATATATATATATATATATATATATATATATATATATATACATATATATATATATATATATATATATATATATATATATATATATATATATATATATATATATATATATATATATATATTTTTCCCCCTGCAGTGCATTTATATCTAATGTTCCCGTCGGTGTGTGTGTGTGTCTGTGTGATTATACAAGCAGATGGGAGACATACATAATGAATGTAGGCGTGGGAGGCATACATAATGAATGTGGGCGTCGGTTCATTTGGCGTGGATGTGGGTGGATGAATATATGTGGGTACATCTGTGGGTATAGGGGGGGTGGTGGGGTCCTCCCTCCCTCAATATTGCCTCCTCCCGTTCAGCTGTTCAGTCAGTTAACAATACTCCTATGTTTTGTTTTCTGTTCATAATTCACCGTACGTTTATGACGTGTCATAATTACCTCCCCATTATTCGTATTACGTCAGAGGTTTGTCTCCCCAGATGTAGGACAGCAATGTGGAAAGACGCCTGACGTAACCTACCACGGATGTGGCGCATCGCCCACGACGCAAGATGATGCCCACTCACCCACCAACCAAATGGATGAATGAACGAACAGCTGGTGTGGGTATGTGGGACGAGTCCGCCTGTCTTTGTGATCGAACCCGGGTCATTAGACTGACAAACACCGGGAGGGTAACCACTACACCACCGATGGGCCCTCGACCCTCACTTACAAGGGAAAAATAACCACGAAACCTTGTACTTTCAACCTAACCTGCACACGTTCTCACTCATCATCCATACGCCACTCACGTCAGTCAGTCAGTTCCTGAGTGCTGGTGTTTCAGACCCTGGTCGAAACCCCAGCCAGGGCTCCCAGCGGATCCCTGAAGTCATTTCAGCAATAGTCTTATCGTATCCTAGGCAATTAGCGTATCCTTTTCGACACACACGTCTTTATGACAATGTAACACTTAGGGCAATAATCTCTGACTTTAAATCTGCGATGAATTATGGTATCTTACGTATCCCATTAGCTCTCAAATTACATTATCTTCCTGTCACTCTCTATTACATTACCTTCCTGTCACTCTCAATTACATTACCTTCCTGTCAATGTAATTCGTCATGCATTCTGTAATCCTCCTAAATTTCTTTGTAATTTGTCATTCCCGGTCTTACAGTTCCGTTGGTTTCATAAACACCTAAAAGGAAATTTTTTGAGTGGGGTTTCATGTGAAAATCCTACTATACTGTGTAGTAGTTCGGTGTCCTGCATGATAAATTAGACCACAGCTTTATCTACCCAGCTCCAACTGCATATATGTAAGGACACGACATGTACAGAGACGCTCCTCATCATACAGCGACACCCTCCCTGCCCACACACTCTTCCCACCTGTGCGTCCTGGCCTTGCACAAGGTCACACCAGGCAATAAAACCACACCTTTACTACCCCATAACACACTATTTCCTGATGGTGTTCGACCTTGGGTAAAACCACATCTTCACTACCCTATAACACACTATTTCCTGATGGTGTTCGACCTTGGGTAAAACCACACCTTTACTACCCCATAACACACTATTTCCTGATGGTGTTCGACCTTGGGTAAAACCACATCTTTACTACCCCATAACACACTATTTCCAGATGGTGTTCGATCTTAGAACAAGCGTCACAAATCGCTATTAAGGCCTTTATCAACCCCCTTCACGCCTTAATACTAAAGAGGGAGGAAAAAGACCTTGTTAAATACTCTCTCTCTCTCTCTCTCTCTCTCTCTCTCTCTCTCTCTCTCTCTCTCTCTCTCTCTCTCTCTACCTTTACTGTCTATTGACACAATCCTGTGACCCAGTAACTCAATAAATCCCACATCACTGAAGCAGCAACCCAGATATCTATCTACCTACATATATATATATATATATATATATATATATATATATATATATATACCCCAAGCATCAAACTTGGAGCGTTAACAGAATTAACCCAACACTTTCGAACAACACAACAACAATTTACATGTAAATGGCGACTTTCACAACACCAAAAGCGATTCTAGTTTTCTCTATGCAGGAATCACAATCATTCCATCACGTGTATACAGTCCAACTGAGGCAAACGGAAGTCCACTTTTCTTACGAAACTTGAAATACTAACTGTTTGTGGTGGCCATGGGGCTAGGAAGGAAGAGGTTGTAAGATAGAAAAAAATATTCAAGGTCGGATTTTTTCCCCCCGAAGAGATATACATATATGACCTGGGTTGCTATATGACCTGGGTTGCTATATGACCTGGGTTGCTACATGACCTGGGTTGCTATATGACCTGGGTTGCTACATGACCTGGGTTGCTACATGACCTGGGTTGCTACATGACCTGGGTTGCTAAATGACCTGGGTTGCTATATGACCTGGGTTGCCTCTAGCACGTGACCTGGTTCTCTTGGGGGGGGGGGTCATACTATCCATCTATGGCCGTTGTGACCTGGCTGGAGCTCTGGACGACCTGCTTTAGACCATGTGACCTCGTTGGTCTATGGCGAATGACCTTACATGACCTAATCTACCGAGTAAGACGTCGATGACCCCTTGACCTTGCATGACCTCGTTAACCTCAACGTCGACCTATTGAGAAATGTGGCGCCGCTTGAACACAACGGCCGTTACACAGCCATTCACGTCTTTAACCCAACAGTAACAGAAGATCCACAGACACAGCAACCACAAACAGACACAGGCAGCAGATCCACTGCTGTTGCCAACAGCAGACGTGCAGGCAACAGATCCAGTAAGGCCTCCACCGTTACGACTAACAGACAACCTGCAACAGAAGCGGAAGCAGCAGCTGGGGACCCACTTCCCCAACGCTACCTCCATCAGCAGACAACAGCAGAGCCACGACCAACAGTCAGCCAGCAGAACACAAACAAACAGACAAACAGACAGAGGCAGCAACAGATTTATTTTCTACTACTACTACTACATCTACTACGACGATCATCCAGATGAAAAGAAGTAGATAAAGAGGCAACAGCAGCAATGACAACAGATCTACCACTACCACTACTTCTACTTCTACCTACACAGACAAAGGCAGCAGTAAGAACAGAACCAGCCACCCAAACAGACAGACAGATGAATGCAACAGCCAGCAGCAACAGAAGCTAACAGACCTATCACTCCCACCATACAGAACACAAAGGAGAAACAGACAGACAGCAAGCGACAGATCTCCCTCACCCTCCCTCCACCCAGCAGAAAAGAGAGCAGACGGAGCAACATACACACACACACACCCACCCACACACCACTAGCCAACCCGAGACACACAGCTCAGCTCCCTCGGCCTCAAAGAGCAAGCAAGTCTGGTCTGGTCTATACGACGCCAGTTCGTCCAGCCACGCCCGGTTCGACTCGGCTCGGCTTCCTTCCTCCCTCCTCCTCTCCCCACCTCCACTACTCCGGCGCTGCCACACGTAATGCACCTCTCGATCGCTCAAACACCCACCCCTCTCACACCCTCCCTGACGATCGTCCAATCAACGGGAAATGTTCGAGTCTCACGGAGACACGGAGATGCAAACACGAATCAGACTTCGAAAAATGCGTTGGAATTGTCCCTCCACTAGACGAGAGATCTAGATCCCATGTTGTTGTTGGTGGGGTTTTACGGCCAGCGACCTGTGAGGATGGTCATTTAGGCCTGCAACCCTATTCACTATGGGACTGAAATCGTCCCTAAGTACCTATCCGTGCACTACGATCCTGGGGCAAGAGGGGACTATACACCCCATGTGGATACAATCGACTTTGGCCTTTGACATAATCCTTCACTCACCCCTATCTACGACCAGGCCATGATAGCCAAGGGGTCGTCGTACCGTCGTGCACTCTAGAGTCGTACGGACGTGCTTCACGGGGTCGTACCGCCGTGCCCTCAAAGAGTCGTACGGACGTGCACCAAGGGGTCGTACCGCCGTGCTCAAAAGCCCCCCCGGCCCCCCCCATACGTAACCATCACACTCGGGAAGTTGAGGATCGTGTGTCAAACACGGAATAAATTTCAGCACACACGTTCGGCAACGAGTGCCATTTTCCAGACAGACACGAGATGAATTTCATGTCTGGGTTTAACCTAATAAGCCCTCGCCCCCCAGTTCAGCCTAGGGCCATAACGGAAGTCTAAATATCCGTGAATTCTCACGGACATTTCATTCTAGAACACGTAAATAACATTGTAAATAAACTGAGGAATAAATCGTAGATTTATTCAGTCCTAATTCTGGTCAAAATCGTTAATCATATTGAAAGATCACAAAATATCTTTCAATGATTCAAGTGGAAAAGACATTTCCCAACGCTGCATCAGGTATTAAGAGGATAAACAAAATATTCATATGCCTCTCGTCTCTTTCATCAGTAGTGCACGACGATGCGACGCTTAAGCACGACGGTACGACCCTTGAGCACGACGGTGCGACGCTTGTGCACGACGGTACGACGCTTGAGCACGACGGTACGACGCTTGTGCACGACGGTACGACGCTTGTGCACGACGGTACGACGCTTGTGCACGACGGTACGACGCTTGTGCACGACGGTACGACGTTTGTGTACGACGGTACGACGCTTGTGCACGACGGTACGACGCTTGTGCACGACGGTGCGACGCTTGTGCACGACAGTACGACGCTTGTGCACGACGGTGCGACGCTTGTGCACGACGGTGCGACGCTTGTGCACGACGGTGCGACGCTTGTGCACGACAGTACGACGCTTGTGCACGACGGTGCGACGCTTGTGCACGACGGTGCGACGCTTGTGCACGACGGTACGACGCTTGAGCACGACGGTACGACGCTTGAGCACGACGGTACGACCCTTGGGCAGGACGTCCCACATCCCCCCAAAATAAAAAGCCTTAATTAACACTAAAACTAATAAGCTGGTGGACTGCGCCTTGCGAGAACCAAGGACGATAAAGTCGATCAACGTCGACATAAACACAGGGGATTTTCAACCATCTTCCTCGGGGATAACGCTGGCGCTGGGGATGAACCCCCCTTCACCACCAACTGGATCCTACAATCAAGGAACTGGAAATCTGTTAACATCATGTGACGCCGGGCGAAGATGGGTGAGGAGGAGGAGGAGGAGGAGGAGGAGGAGGAGGAGGAGGAGAAGGAGGAGGAAGAGGAGGAGGAGGAGGGCCGAGTGTTGAGAGAGATGGGTGTATAATAATCGGCTTTAGATTGGAAACAAGAGGGGAGCATAGAGGAGCGAGTGTGTACGTGGCCGGGTGGCCAGAGATGGGCACAGAAAACTGGTGTACATGGGCCGTGAAAAAAGAGACCGGGTGTAGATGAGAGTAGAGAAGAAGGTAGTGAGGGTAGACGAGCGATGAAGATGGGAGGATGTAGAGGAAGTATCAAGAGACAAGCGAAAAGCGAAGGTTGTAGATGAGGCGTGAAAGACGAAGATGGGAAAGCAGACGGGAATGTGTCGAGGGAAAGATGATATGGAATGGGTGTCGAGGGGAGGCTGATATGGAATGGGTGTCGAGGGGAAGATGATATGGAATGGGTGTGCTGCTTGCAAAGGAAGGGAGGTATGGCACAGGAGTAGGAAGGTTTAAACATGAAATGGCGAGGAATTAGGGGGTGTATGTAGAGGGAGTATGGTATGTTTACACAGGAAAGAGTATACATATATGAAACGGATATAGAGGGAAGGGCGTACATATAGGCAGTGGAAAATATACTCAGAACAAAAACGAAAGAACACAGCCCATGCGAGTGAAGATGATATATATCTACACTTAAGACTTCAGTTCTTGAGGGAGTTGTGTTGAATACTCAAACAAAAGCGAAGTAAATCTTCTTATTCCTCTCTGTAAGACATGAAGGAGTTCATGACTTTTGTTTCTAGTGGGAA
>NC_092249.1:4846613-4851613 GCF_036320965.1 Panulirus ornatus
GGTACGACCCTTGAGTACGATGGCACGACCCTTGAGCATGACGGTACGTTCCCTGGGCACGACGGTACGACCCTTGAGCACGACGGTACGACCCTTGAGCACGACGGTCCGTTCCTTGAACACGACGGTGTACCACCCTCGAGTATAATGGCCTGGTCTAATGGTACGAACGTCACGGGTCGGGTCAAAGACCCAAGGTCATTAAACCCAAGGGTCGTAAAATTTTACATAAGAAAAAAGAAGAGATGGCACCGGTGCGTTTAAGGGTCGTAGCGTCGCGCTCGAGAATCGTACCTTCGTGCTATACTAGTTCTATAGCACCGTCGTGTTCAACGGTCGTACCACTGCGTTGAAAGATGGTATAGTTGATTTCAAACATCGTACCGTCGCGCTCATCGGGAGAGCGTTAACATTACTCAAACACACAATGCAGTTCATAATAAAACCCACTGAAACACACGGGTTGTTGAACGAACCGCGAGACCCACCTTCGATACGAGCACTTCACACAAGGTAACCATACCAAGATGATGTATCTTCGCCCAGGTCCCTCTGCTTTACCATCCTGTCTCCATCCATGATGATTAGGAATGTAGGATACTATTACTGTCCTCCAGCAGATAACCTCGTCATAGACCATCAGGTCTTCTGTCATCTGACTTTCCCATGTACTGTCCTCCAGCAGATAACCTCGTCATAGACCATCAGGTCCTCTGTCATCTGGCTTTCCCATGTACTGTCCTCCAGCAGATAACCTCGTCATAGACCATCAGGTCTTCTGTCATCTGGCTTTCCCATGTACTGTCCTCCAGCAGATAACCTCGTCATAGACCATCAGGTCTTCTGTCATCTGGCTTTCCCATGTACTGTCCTCCAGCAGATAACCTCGTCATAGACCATCAGGTCTTCTGTCATCTGGTTTTCCCATGTACTGTCCTCCAGCAGATAACCTCGTCATAGACCATCAGGTCTTCTGTCATCTGGCTTTCCCATGTACTGTCCTCCAGCAGATAACCTCGTCATAGACCATCAGGTCTTCTGTCATCTGGCTTTCCCATGTACTGTCCTCCAGCAGATAACCTCGTCATAGACCATCAGGTCTTCTGTCATCTGGCTTTCCCATGTACTGTCCTCCAGCAGATAACCTCGTCATAGACCATCAGGTCTTCTGTCATCTGGTTTTCCCATGTACTGTCCTCCAGCAGATAACCTCGTCATAGACCATCAGGTCTTCTGTCATCTGTCCTTCCCATGTACTGTCCTCCAGCAGATAACCTCGTCATAGACCATCAGGTCTTCTGTCATCTGGCTTTCCCATGTACTGTCCTCCAGCAGATAACCTCGTCATAGACCATCAGGTCCTCTGTCATCTGGCTTTCCCATGTACTGTCCTCCTCCAGCAGCAGATAACCTCGTCACACACAGACCATCTGGTCCTCTGGCTTCCCCATGTATTCTACACGGACCCAGGCCCCTGGACCAAGCCTGAACCTATCCGCCCGGATGGTTACCGTAATAACAAAAATATTATTCTCCTCCATAATACCCAGGCCTTCAAATAAACTGCCTCGCGCCGGCGAGAATTTTTATTCAATTTTGCCTGTAACAACGGCCAGTTTATTGTGTATCCTAAGGCTCATATCGTGTGTGCTGGCGCAAAAGGATTACGTAGGGTCACAACAGAGGGGGTCCGTCATTGTCAGAACCGCCCACCCAACAAGTGAGCTGATATACAACGAAAATGACATTGCTGGTTTATCATATTAGTTTACGATGTTTGGAGTATAATGTCCTGCTCACTGATGCGAGTTAACCACACGCTATCTGGCTGGCTACCATTCGTATAAGCGACCAGATGAGAGAGAGAAGGCACACTGACGGCAGCGACTGAAATAGCTGGCGAATATGGTTTTTTGGCAACAGATGAGAAGGAATGGTTCATAAAGCACCATGACTCAAGGGATCTTCAATTAGTCGAGGACGCTGCCCCCGTCTCCCAGTCTCCTGCCACACACACACGTGACCTGTGTACTGTTGGAAGGCTGCCCATCTGCCAACACCCAGCCACACACACACACACACACGTGACCTGTGTACTGCTGGAAGGCTGCCCATCTGCCAACACCCAGCCACACACACACACACACACACGTGACCTGTGTACTGTTGGAAGTCTGCCCATCTGCCAACACCCAGCCGGGAAAGCTTAGTGGGCGGCAAATCATACTGTCTGTTGACAAGGGCAGCCGGCAGGTCTAGAACGGAGAGAGAGAGAGAGAGAGAGAGAGAATAACTTCCCATCTCGGGTTGGCGAGAGGAGGAGTATGTACTTTGCCCTAGGCTAGCCTAATCTGGGAGGCGTGCGTCCCCCCCCCCCCCCCCCCCCGTGGCGTAAACGCAAGATCTAAGCCTTGCGTCTCACGCCCATCCTCTTACGTCGCCATCGACCTATCCCACACGCCCGTAATGCAACTACCTTACACTTTCCATATGCATGATCTCGTATCCTCCACATGTCTGAGGCCTACAGAGCCATATATATATATATATATATATATATATATATATATATATATATATATATATATATATATATATATCATACAAACCTCCAACAGCCAGGATCGAACCCGGGACCCCTGTGCAAGAGGCAGGCATGCTAACCGCTAGGCTATGGGACTGTATAATAGGAAACAACTATCCGAAATACTAAGAACTCGAATACCCTTCGTCTCACAATGGTGAGCAACGGGGTCTATACCGGTTGTTTCCGAACAGACGCACATAGCCAGCTGATGGCGTTTTACCGAACCTAACTGTACAACGCGGAAGTATATGAATACGAATAAAGTGCATATGAACGCGCACCTTCATAGAACATATGAAATATGGTAAATATGTAAACAATATTTACATATTTACCAAATGGCGTCCTAGCTTCGTCTCTTCGATGTATATCAACTGACTGTTATATTTCTCTCTTGTGTCTCCCCTGATGATGTGATTATTACACGAAAGTGCACTTGGGAACTTATCGTGTGAGTCGATTACCCATCATTACAAAACTACATGACAAGTCATCATGACTCACCGGCACCATTCACTATGACAGACTTCCATGACCCTAGCTTCCCCCCCCCCCCCCCAAGAGGCAAGCACTCACCAGAACACGAGCACCTGATCCAGCAACAGCTATCATAATTAAGGTCATGATGCAGCCGCTGTTATCAAGGGGCAAAGATACTGAATTGGAGAGGCGCACGTTATCATGAGAGGCAAAGATTACAATGAAGTTGAGTGGGTGGTTTCATTTCTATCTATCTATCTATCTATCTATCTATATATATATATATATATATATATATATATATATATATATATATATTCATACTATTCGCCATTTCCCGCGTTAGCGAGGTAGCGTTAAGAACAGAGGACTGAGCCTTTGAGGGAATATCCCCACTTGGCCCCCTTCTCTGTTCCTTCTTTTGGAAAATTAAAAACGAAAGGGGAGGATTTCCAGCCATCCCCCACCGCTCCCTCCCCTTTTAGTCGCCTTCTACGACACGCAGGGAATACGTGGGAAGTATTCTTTCTCCCCTATCCCCAGGGATATATATCTATATATATATATATATATATATATATATATATATATATATATATATATATATATATATATATATATATATATGCTACAGGTTTACACTGAGAAGACCTCAGGCGTAATTAACACCCCCCCCCCCCCCAACCCTCCAGCTTAATTACCCGCTGGTCTAGGTCTTAATTACCCCCGCCAGCCGTGGTCTGTAATTACTCCTCAGTAGTCCAGCACTATCAGCGACAACAGTGCCGGCACTGTGGCCCGGGCCGGGGGATGACTCCCACCGACACACCAGTTGGCAACGCTGAATTCTAAACAGGTACGCGCGGAGAGTGGGCGCGGTTCACTGCTGTGTGGCACTGTAAAGCCTGGATGGCACTGTAAACTCTATATACCGCTATAAACTCTATATACCGCTGTAAACTCTGGATGCCACTGTAAACTCTATATACCGCTGTAAATTCTATATACCGCTGTAAACTCTATATACCTCTGTAAACTCTGTATACCGCTGTGAATTCTAGATACCGCTGTAAACTCTATATAAGGCTGTAAACTCTATATACCGCTGTAAACCCTGGATGCCACTGTAAACTCTATATATAGCAGTAAACTATATACACCGCTGTAAATTCTATATACCGCTGTAAATTCTATATACCGCTGTAAACTCTATATACCGCTGTAAACTCTATATACCGCTGTAAACTCTATATACCGCTGTAAACTCTATATACCGCTGTAAACTCTATATAACGCTGTAAACTCTATACACCTCTGTAAACTCTGTATACCGCTGTGAATTCTAGATACCGCTGTAAACTCTATATAAGGCTGTAAACTCTATATACCGCTGTAAACCCTGGATGCCACTGTAAACTCTATATATAGCAGTAAACTATATACACCGCTGTAAATTCTATATACCGCTGTAAATTCTATATACCGCTGTAAACTCTATATACCGCTGTAAACTCTATATACCGCTGTAAATTCTAGATACCGCTGTAAACTCTATATACCGCTGTAGACTCTATATACCGCTGTAGACTCTATATACCGCTGTAAACTCTATATACCGATGTAAATTCTATATACCGCTGTAAACTCTAGATACCGCTGTAAACTCTATATAACGCTGTAAACTCTATATACCGCTGTAAACTCTATATATCGCTGTAAACTCTATATACCGCTGTAAACTCTAGATATCACTGTAAACTTTTGAAATACCACTGTAAACTGTAGATATCTCTAGTTCTATCGACCACTGCAAACTACAGATCACTGTAAGTTCTAAATACCACTGTAAATTGTAGATATCTCTAAGTTCTAAATACCATTATAAATCACAGATACCTGTGTAAGTTCTATATACCACTTTGAACTTTACATA
>NC_092249.1:4856613-4864113 GCF_036320965.1 Panulirus ornatus
CGGTACAACCCCCTGAACACAACGGTACAACCCCCTGAACACAACGGTACAACCCCCTGAACACAACGGTACAACCCCCTGAACACGTCGGTACAACCCTCTGAACACAACGGTACAACCCCCTTAGCACAACGGCACAACAACCCCCTGAAAACAACGGTACAACCCCCTGAACACAACGGTACAACCCCCTGAACACAACGGCACAACCCCCTGAACACAACGGCACAACCCCCTGAGCACGACGGCACAACCCCTGGGGTACGATGACCTGGCCTTTGTCCCAACCCCTTATAGACCAGATCAAAAAGGGGACAAGGGTCCATCTCACACCCGAGGGTCGTACCGTCACGCTCAAGGCACCGTATACCGTCGTGCTTAAAGCATCCTCAAAGGGGGTCGTACCGTCCTCGTTCAGTGAGTCGTACCGCCGTCAATCCGCGGAGGTCGGGTCGTAGCGCCGCGCACAAACACGAGGAGTCGTACCGCCATACCTCACAGGGGCTCCAAATAACAAGGTGGTGATGCAAGTAACAGGTCTGGAGAGACAAGATTCGAACTCTGAACTTCATCCCAGTGTAACGAGTCACACACATACACACACACACACCTATTAGGGTCATGAACTGATCTATCAAGCATGCAATACACGTCCATGCTTTAATTATAGCACTATCGTAGATTACCCAAAGACCTTCCAGACCTGCTCCGGATGACACCGGCTTGCAGTAAGTCTTGTCCTGGGTGACATCATTGACGTGGGGGGGAAGGGAGGGGGAGGAGGACGGGGACGTGGTGGTGACGTCACTCTCACTGGTGACATCCCCCTACGCGACTCCGGCAACTTTCGGTGGAGCTTGCCTTTGGCTGACGTCATCTAGGGGGGAGGGGGAGGGAGGGTGGTGGGGAAGGGGGGGAACCCCACCCCCCCTCTAGCCACCGCTGACGTCATCAGGGAGGCCCGGCTCCTTATTGACGTCACCCTGAAAAGGCGAGTTTCCTGCCGCCATCGTATGGGAATGTCGACCCTACCGACCTCTATTTCGAATGACGTACAC
The DNA here is from genome assembly GCF_036320965.1 of Panulirus ornatus. Classification (NCBI taxonomy): domain Eukaryota; kingdom Metazoa; phylum Arthropoda; class Malacostraca; order Decapoda; family Palinuridae; genus Panulirus; species Panulirus ornatus. The sequence goes on from NC_092249.1 coordinate 4,857,672, forward strand.
TTGGGGAGGGGATGGGAGAGAGGGGGAGGGCAATACTATGCTATGCCACTACACCCTATATCACCTTCAATGTTAATACCGTGGACGACTTTAATGGCCTCTCTTTTTAACGAGGTTTAACACATCAAGGTTAAATTAGTGAATGGCTCGACTACAACGTACGAGACACTGAAACATGAGCGTGACCCTGACGCATGACCCCGTGGCTGGTGACCTGACCACTGAGGGTCAGTCACCGTCAGCTAACCAACCATACGCACGTACGCACCTCTTCTGAAACTACTGGAGGGCCTTGTGATCGTTAAACCCATACGGCCCAATAAGCCTTAGTGACCCACGGTGGTTTAGCCCTTACGGGTCAAAGCCAACGGGAGTTACATTTCAAAGGAGGGCCTGCCGGGTCCTGTTAACGGGGTGGGGTAAACCTCCCACGACCTGTTAACGGCAGGAGAGTGGGCGGTTTCTGTGACCTGTCGAGGGCAGCTTGACCTGTCAGGTCGTGGCCGCTGCAAATGGAACACCTGTTGTGACCTGTTGATATAAACAGAAGCTGGCAGACTCAGTCCGTGGCTTGTTCAACAGGAGGGAGGCTCCAGTGACGCAGCCCGTGACCTGTTAACAGAAAGATAGCAGACGGAGTAAGCCCAAGTTCCGTTCAACAGGAGGGAGGCTCCAGCGACCTGTTAACAGAAGGATAGCAAGCAGACTCAGCCCAAGTTCCGTTCAACAGGAGGGAGGCTCCAGCGACCTGTTAACAGAAAGATAGCGGGCAGACTCAGCCCAAGGTCCGTTCAACAGGAGGGCGGTTCCTCAGGCACGGTCCAAGATCTGTTAACAGGAGGGAGGAAGCCCAAATTCAGTCAATACAACATCTCGCTAACAAGGAATGAGAGGAGGCAAGAAATGCCTGGAACGTCAATAAAAGTTTCGTCTTGGGGGGAACAAGGCGGCGCTCCTCCTCCCTCCCTCACCAGCTCCCTCCCTCCACCTTACCCCCTTCTCGTCTCCCTTTGTGCCACCCTCCTTACTTCTCCCTCTTTCCCCCCCTTAGAACCACTCTCCCTCCCTCCCTCTCCCTCCTCTGAACTACCCCTCTCTCTTCTCTCTCTCTCTCTCTCTCTCTCTCTCTCTCTCTCTCTCTCTCTTCTCTCTCTCTCTCTCTCTCTCTCTCTCTCTCTCTCTCTCTCTCTCTCTCTCTCTCTCAAGTAACGATGTGAAAGCGCTTTCCCCTCTTTCCTTAACCAAGTAGAAAAGGGAGCATGTTCTCTCCCTTCAAGTCCCTTTCTTCCGCTCCCTTGACGAAGGGAGATTCTACCGTGCCTTTCCACTACCACGAAGTTACACAACACACCTCATTCCTTCCCACTCCCATCATGGGGTTAAAAGGCTCCCCATTCCTTACTCCCCTATCCCATCATGGGGTGAGGTATTACATCCCCTTCCACAAGCCAAGCAGCTTCCTCTCCCACACCACACAAACACACACTCCTCACTCTCTCCCTCCCCTTACCTCACATTAGGGCAAGATGAAGTCCCCCCTCCTCCCTATCTCTTTTCCCATATCACTAGGTAAGAACCCCCTTCCCTCCCTCCCTAATAGGGCACGACACGCCCGTCCCTCAACCATCACAACCAGGAATCAACCCACGCCCCTCTTTTTCCTCTCTCTCCAATAAGCTGGGAAGTAAACCAACTCCCTCCGCCCAACCCACATACATCCCTTAGTGTTCTCTAGTCTCCCATGCCAGGTCAGTAGTGCATAGACTGCATCTAGAAGGCCTTTCTAGTTTAACATATAACTGTTTTCTTTCTCAACCAACTCTCTCCCTTCACTAGACCGTCTCTTATACATTTCTCTCGCTATGTAAACCGTCTTATGAACCGCTGTTCGACTCCAGTCCAGTCTCTCTCTCTCTCTCTCTCTCTCTCTCTCTCTCTCTCTCTCTCTCTCTCTCTCTCCCCTATGTCTCAATCCCTACCAAGCTGACGTTGAAGCTTTAAGCTTCCCGGCAACGACCAAAACCTTGTGTATCATCAGTCAAGCTTTATGCTTCCTGGCAAGGCTTTCCAGTGGGTAAGTACGCCACAGGGTCGTACCACATTACCAGAGGGTCGTACCACCGTGCTCAAGGGTCATACCGTCGTGCTCAGGGGTCGTACCGTCGTGCTCAAGGGTCGTACCGTCAAGCTCAAGGGTCGTACCGTCGTGCTCAAGGGTCGTACCGTCGTGCTCAAGGGTCGTACCGTCGTGCTCAAGGGTCGTACCGTCGTGCTCAAGGGTCGTACCACCCTACTGAAGGAGTCAATATGTTACAGTTTCTCCCTCCATTAATAACTCAGGGAGTAATTTCCTTTGAAATTCTACCCCTTAAGTAACTCCTCTCCATCCTCATCCCACAAGGCTCCTGTCTGGTGCCTTTTCTCCCATTACTCACCTCAAACCCATTAAGTTCTAGGACTAATTTCGACAAAATCAACCTCCAGTCTTCACCCCCATTAAGTCCTAGGACGACTGTCGACAACCCATACCCATTCCTACGGTTCGATCCTTCACCACGCCAACTGGTCTAACCCATTTCCCCCAGTGCTCGTCTACCCAGCTGCCCATAGGCGCCTTGTCATTCCCCTCTGTGTGTGTGTCTCGTCAACTTTAACAAACATATTCCAGTTCTTCCCTCTGCTTAGTTTCATGGTTTAAGCCTTCCTTTTCATCCATTTCAGCCTTTCGTTCTCCCCTTTCGGTATCTCTCTCTCTGTGTACCATATCTCCGTGTATTTCTCTCTGTTTGTCTCTCTCAACACACCCCGATTATCTCTCCATACTATCCCTACACCCCATATACACTCTCTCAACATACCCTTATTGTCTCTCCATATTCTCCCTACACCACAGACACAGACACAGACAGACAGACATACACACACACACACACACACTCTATCTCTCTCAACACACCACCATTATCTCTCCTCTCCATACTCTCCCTGTACCTCTCTCTCTCTCTCTCTCTCTCTAACACAACACTATTATTTCTCCCCATACTCGTCCTATACCACACACACACACACACACACTCTCTTCCTCTCTCCAACACATTCCCATTACCTCTCCTCTCCATACTCGCCTTCTCCCCACTCAACGTTGCCTCTCCACTCCCCACTTCTATTCCCTCCCCTCCTGGCTCGTAATGTTGGATGCCAATGTCTGGTGCGGGTCCAGCCCTTGCAGGTCAGGGCCCCCCCAACTAATGGAGTGTGGCAGTACTGCAACATTTACCAAGTGCCCAACCACACCACTGTTTTCTCCTTACCATCAACCACACCAGAACACTCACCACATCTCTGTCATCCACCGCCACACCTCCGTCTTCAGCCACTCAACCACACCTAGAATAATCACATCTCTGTCATCAACCACACCAAAATACGCCACATCTCTATCATCAACCACACCAAAATACGCCATGTCTCTATCATCAACCACACCAGCATATTCCACCACATCTCTAACTACCACGCAACCACATCAATACACGCCAACACATCTCTTCTTGCCTCATATGCTTTCAGACGCTTGCTACCGAACGCCCCCCAAAGAGTCCCTCAGTGGCTCTCAATTCCCATGAGCTTTTTATCCCTTCACAGGAGCCCACTTGTAACCCACTCATTCACCTCCAGTCTTGGGGGGTTTTGCCGGTATCAGCAGGTAATTCACAGTGCACCCCATGCTCATACTGAGAGAGGTAGCTGCAAAAAGAGAGAGAGAGAGAGGGAGGATTTACAGAGATCACAAATGGCCTCTGTCAGGCCCTAGTGGGTAGGTCATCAGGGCGATAGATCTTACTTTCACATACTGGGTGTCTCAACAGTTAAGGCGGTGGTGCCACTTCTTGCCGGGTTTCCAATCGCTCAAAGACTACACAAGGCATAGGACAACAGTGGTGTTCCACTGGGCCATCATCCCTCGCTAAATCTCTCTCTCTCTCTCTCTCTCTCTCTCTCTCTCTCTCTCTCTCTCTCTCTCCCGTCCCCACACGCACGGGGGCAGCCTACTATATGGACATCAGCCCCCTAGCTATATCTATCTACCTCGTCCTTCCACATAGAAGAGCCTTCTATGGGGACAACTCACTCACTAAATTTATCTCCCCCAGCCCCCACACGCACAGGAGAACCTTCCACTGGGACAGCATCCCTGACTAAATTTATCCCCCCGGTCCCCACACGCACAGGGACAGCATTCTACAGGGCCATTATCCCTTACTATATTTATCTCCCTAGTCCCACCCTCACACATACACACACTCACATGGTAACAGTCTTCCTCTGGCAGCTATACATGTGTTTGGCTCCGTCTGCCTATTGACCAATATAGGGGTTCGACTCCATTACTCGCCTCTCCTCCTGTCCTACGTTACAAACATCAATGAACTCTGATTGAACGTCCCCCCCTCTCCCATTTTTATTTACAAGGGAAACAAAAGCTGTGGACCCCATGTCCTAGTTTCTCCTGTCACATTTACTCTCTCTCTCTCTCTCTCTCTCTCTCTCTCTCTCTCTCTCTCTCTCTCTCTCTCTCTCTCCCCTGACACCTGCCAAAGCCACTCCCTCTCTGCCCCTTCCCCCACCTCAACACACAAAACCCAGAGTAGCTTTTCCCTCCGACCCTCAGCTCGCAATTCCTAATGAGTTAATGCAACCGCACTACGCTGAGGAGAGAGAGAGAGAGAGAGAGAGAGAGAGAGAGAGAGAGAGAGAGAGAGAGAGAGAGAGAGAGAAGAGCACCGACCGACCATCTCTCTCCCTGGGGGATGAGGGTGGACTTGAGATGGGCGAATTAGCTACCTCCTTCGAGGTGACAACCATACGCCACTCCACATGCTAAGCACGAAGGAGGAGGAAAAGAGGCTCTCTTACCAAACCCCCAATCTCACACCGAGTCTGTGTATATCTTACCTTCCACAAGAGAGAGAGAGAGAGAGAGAGAGAGAGAGAGAGAGAGAGAGAGAGAGAGAGAGAGAGAGAGAGAGAGAGATAAGGTCATTCGCCATCAAGGTCGACAGCTCCTTCGTTCAACACTTACTAAAGCCGTCAAGATAGCTTGGACTTCAGGGAAAGCTTACCAATCAAGATGAGGGAGTTTTCATCTCGTGCAATATTGGTGGTAAAATATGGATCTAACACAGAAACTGACCATTGAGTAATTACTGCAGTTCGTTTTCTATTTGTGTCTTCTGGTAGCTGAGACGACCATTATATGGGAGGGTCGTACTATCGAGCTTAATGGTCGTACCATCGTAATCAAGGGTCATGCCGCCGTGCTAATGGGCCCTATTACCCCTGTTCAAGGGTTGCATCATTGTGCTAAAGGGTCGTACTTTCCTTCCCATTTCTTGCATCATCGTGCTAAAGGGTCGTATTTTCCTTCCCATTTCTTGCGTCATCGTGCTATAGGGTCGTATTTTCCTTCTTATTTCTTGCATCATCGTGCTAAAGGGTCGGCAGAGCCACGCTCAGTGGTCGCAAAGCCACGCTCAAGGATCGTAACACCATTCCCAAGGGGTTAACCATCTGAACTTTAGCTAAACTTCATTAAAAAGAATGACACCTTTTGGGATCATATTTCTTTTCATCCTTCTTTCTTTTTCTTTTTTTTTTTTTCCTGTGGCGCGCGTATGATGCCTAGAGATACCCGATCTGGCGGCGACAGCAACAGCTAATGATGATATATATAGTGCCAAGTCCTGGCTGACGCGGAACGTCAGGAGCCACTAGCCTGGCAGAGGAAAATGGACTGCGTGGGACCTACTGGAGACACGGGAGACAAACTGGAAAAAAAAAGGGGGGGAAAGATAAAGAGAGCGAGAGAGACGAGTAGAGAAGAGGAATGTAGTCTTGAGAGAGAGAGAGAGAGAGAGAGAGAGAGAGAGAGAGAGAGAGAGAGAGAGAGAGAGAGAGAGAGAGAGAGCGCTCAAATTTATCATCTGGCAATCGCCTTTGAGGTCATCATCACAAAACATGCCTGTCTTAAGCTGGAGTATTTTACCCAATAACGAGATGGTTTTTAAATCCGATAGTCATTACCCCAGTACCTGATGGCTCGGGTGACCAACACAGACACCTAAGCATCTGATGGGTCTTTACAATTTAACTGATAACGATCGTATTCACAGCCATACCACCCAATTCAACAACCCCTGTTCACCAGAAGAAACTCGTACCAACTTAAGAGATGGCGAATGTCGAGGCGTCCAGCAGACGAGCAAGAAGTACAAGTGGCAAGGCACTATTGACCTCAAAGTGAGTCCCATAATAAAGTCTGACGCTACTGTAACTTGTATATAACAGGTCTTTCTGACCCTTGATCGCTTGCTGCCACACTAAAAATGCCCACTGCCATCCCTGTGGTACACCTGACCTAAAATCACATATCCCAGAAACC